>NW_012098544.1:553579-592778 GCF_000951045.1 Mandrillus leucophaeus | reverse complement strand
GAAGGAAGGAAGGAAGGAAGGAAGGAAGGAAGGAAGGAAGGAAGGAAGGAAGGAAGGAAGGAAAGAAAGGAAGGAAAGAGATCATGAGTCTTTGAATGGATTTTAAGGAGTCAGCAAAGTGGGGGAAAAATTTGTCATATTTGAGATCTTTCTTAATAGCTTGAAAAGTGTCTCTGTGGAAAACATAAATTTTTGTCGAATTTTGTTTTTAAGGAATTCTTTCCTACTGCACAAGTGCAGAGTGCCATGGGATGTTACTATACATTGCCAGGTAGCAAAGTCATCACCATGAAAGTGTTTTCCTCTGACATTTTTTTTTAGATGTAAGCTGCCATTATGATTATAGGCATGAATCTTTTAGTACATGGGCTAGCTTAAGTAGGAAAACATTGAAGAAAATCAAGTAGAAGAAAGCTTGTTTCTTTTGGTTTCATCCCAAATGTTATGAACATCAGAAACATGGTCCCTCTTGTGCAGCAAGTCCATTGCCAAATGCCTGGTTAAGAATAAATAATTTTCATGAGAAGATGACTGAACTGAAAAAAAGCAAGAGTTTATCAAAACCACAGAAAATTGCACCAACTCAATAGCCTAAACCTAGAGCATCCTGCAACAATGCTCATCCTATAGTCAAACAAAAGAAGCCTTGGGACTGGGCAGACCTTGGAGTCATTTGCCCTAAAGCAGTCAAGTGTGTTTTTACTCTGGGAGAAATGATGCTGAATCAGTGCCTCTGTCAAGAAGTATTACCTGGGCCCTGCGCGGTGGCTCACGCCTATAATCCCAGCACTTCGGGAGGCCGAGGCAGGTTGATCACAAGGTCAAGAGAATGAGACAATTCTGACCAACATGGTGAAACCCTGTCTCTATTAAAAATACAAAAAGTAGCTGGGAGTGGTGGCGCGCATCTGTAGTCCCAGCTACTCAGGACGCTGAGGCAGGAGAATCACTTGAACCTGGGAGGCGGAGGTTGCAGTGAGCCAAGATCACACCACTGCACTCCAGCCTGGCGACAGAGTGAGACTCCATAAAATAAAAAATAGAATAAAATAAAATAATTTAAAAAAAAAAAGTGTTACCTTATCCAGAATTGCCAGCTTTTTCTCTTTTTAAAGAAGTTCTCATGAACACTTAAGCCAAATAAGTTCCCTTCAGCATGCAACTGAATGAACGTATTGGCAGTTTTCAGTGTAGCCAGTTCTTCATTTTTCCTGTCACATACATACTGATGCCCATTTGGTGAGCCCTCTTTGGAAGTATCATATACTTAATGGGACGCCTTTGGAATCGTAAAAATATCTCTGCCAAGGAAAACCTTGAACAAAAAATGTTGGTGCCATGGGTACAGATGGAGCACATTGCTGCTCCACAAAGCGTCCTGCTTTATCATGTTTGTTAGAAAGAAACCCCACACTTCACACAGACATTGTTTTGTACATTCATGTGATATGGGCAATAATTCTAAAATAAGTCATGTCCACTTCAACTTAGAGTCAGGGCCTTGAATTATAGTTTATCAACAGGATTTGTCAAGAAATAGTGCTGAAGTTCACTGGTTTTCTAAACTACAAGTTTTGAAGCAATTTGTTGACTTCAGGCAGAATCCCGTACCTCTCTCGAGTGATTCGCAAAGCCCGTACTCAGAATAATTTGACAGAAAAGAGTTCATTCATGACAGGTTACTTGTTCACATTTTGGGGGATCTGAATGAGCCATTCTCTTTACTCAAGATCCGGACCCCATTTTTGATGCTGCTACCAAGAAAAGTCTTCTGACCAAGTTACCACTGTGGAAATGGTGTTTGGAAAAAGCTATGTGCTCCTTGCATTGTTGGAGAAAGGCTATCTGAAGGCCAAAGCCAAGAGTAAAAAGGCTTTGCTGGCTGTTTTGTAGGACAAGTAGGCAAAGAAACCCTTGAAAATTACTTTTGTTGGATGATCTTAAGATCTTTAAATGTATGGTACTAATGATTTTTTCCTTCGTAACAAACATAACTTTTATGATTCAGACATCAGCAAAGTTGACCTCATTGAACTGAAAACAAAGAAAATAATATTGTATGAATTATATGAATTCAACTAAAAGTGTTTTCGAGAATTGTAGTGTTCCTCAACATAAGCCCATCCTCATCTGTCAGAGTAACCTGTAAAAACCCTTACTAGCAAATACCATTGAAAGTTAGAATTTGCCACCCTTATTACCACCAAAAATTAATTGAATGTGAAGGAAAGATATTTGTACTATGTGCCAAAAAACACTCTATAATGTCAACCTCTTGTTCTAAATAAACAATAGCAATCTTCTTATAATCTACTAAATTATATTTTACTTTTATTTGCACATTTTGATTTAGTGAAGTTTTTCAGAATGTGGCTTAACTTTTGCATGCAAAAATCAAATTAAGAGGATCATGAGTATTTTTAAGTATTGTTTTAACCTTCCAACTCTGGGAAAGATATTTTTGCGATGCAGCAAAATATACTGTATGCAGAAAATGTGTGTAATGTGGTTATATGTATTTTTCTTGATAAGGCATCCATAGTTTTTTATCAGATTCTTAAAGACTACCCACTAATTCACACACAACTCTAAAAAGGATTAAAAACCACTAACCTAGTTAAATCTGTGTTTTCTGATAAGCTCTTAACCAGCAAAAGGAACAGCCCAAATTCACATTTTGTGGTTTGTCATAATAAAGCAGACTTCTTTTTTTTTTCTAATCAACAACCTATAGACCTATGTTAAAATGAAGTTTTCATTCTTTTCCCTCATAGTCCACAGAGTCTATGTCTCCATTTTTGAGGTACAAGGCATTACTAACAGTTCTAACTCTAAAATCCATCGAATACATATTTGGGGATCTTATCATAGCAAAATGCAGTTAAAATAATTGGCCCTGAAAACAGATATTAGAGATTCATAATATATTGCCTTTTAGTTCTCCAGAAGACATATAGCTGAATAAGGAAAAATAAATACTTGAAGAAAATAAAGACAGATGAAGACAAGCATAGAGAAGACATCACTCAGGACAACTTTCCAGGGGACCGAGCACATGTACATTTCCGTTAGGAGCATGCCAAGCGTCTCTTCGTGTGTGTGTGTGTGTATGTGTGTGTGTGTGTATGCACACATTTGTATAAGCATGTGAAATAAGCAAACAGCAGTGATTTCTTCCAGTCAAATGCATATCTTTTAAAGTGGAGAGTCAACCCTGGTGATGCTAATGGAGTGGAACATAAATATTGGCAAGCAAGTTGTCAATTAGAGGCTTTTAAAGTTTGGAATTTTTCAAGGAAAATGTTAACTGCAGTTAAAGGGCCAAAGTGGTCTTAACCTCATCTCGGAATCTAGAATTTTCACTGGAAGTTCTAAATACCCAGGACTCGTATGCTAAATTTAGACTTCCTAGCACTGTGACTGGCATTTTGGAACATTTGGTCCATAACGATAAACCACCACACTTGCTGAATACAGGTTAGAGGGGGACTCTCAGACATAACCAATTAATATATCAGCCTCCCTAGCAGCCTGCGGAGCAGAGGCAAGGGTGCAGGCCAATAATGAATTGCTTTGCCACATTTCAAATAGCAAATGCACTCACCTCTACCCAGAACTCCCACCCTTAACCCCACCTCACACACCCAGCACATCCTTCTTGCTTCTCAAAATTATACCCATTCCAAGAACCAGCTCAATTTCTACCTTCCCGAGACTTTCTTCCCCAACCCCCATAACCACATCAATATCTACCTTCTCTAAATTCCTCTATATCCTTTATTCTCAATCCTGCTCTCTTGCTGACCCATGTTGCTATCTTCCCTATAATAATAGCTAACACTCACTTGAATTTTTACTATATGCCAGCCACTATACTAAATGCTTTACAGGAATGACCTCATTTAGTCCTCAGAGCAACCCTGTGATGTAGTTTTTATTATCATTCACAGAAGAGAAATGTTCATATGAGGAAACTGAGGTTTAGAGAGCTAAAGTAATTGTCCCAGTTTCCACATCTAATAAATAATGGGCCAGGCAATCCACCAGGTTGCCTGGCTCAAATCCTGCCCTCTTAATAGCAAAATATACAGCCACTCATGTCTGATATGCATATATTGTCTACCCAGCTGGATTCTAAGTTATTCAGGGCACCTGTATAACATTTCCTTCATGTGACCCCAGAGGTGGCATTGTGCTGTCCCCATAATGCCAGTACTTATTGAGGGAGTAAATGAATTAATAAGTGAATAAAAGTCAATGCACCATCTGCAAAACCCAAGATAAATTAATTGATTTGGACCTCCAAATAGCATGTGGAATCAGGATAAAATGTTCCTGTTGCTACATTTGGCAATGGAAGGCAGATAAATTACTGATTTGCTGCTCTCATGTTCAGCCCACATTTAAAAGTGGGAAATAGGTCTCCGTTAACAACCATGACATTGCTCAGCTTTGTCTCTGGCAGCCCCTCAACCCTTAAGTCTATCCTGATCTTCAGAATCTACAAGGTTCACTGGGGGAGAGGGGAACAGCACAAGAGTTTCCCAGTTCCAAGGCTAATTCTACCCCAATACTGCTCATATGCACCCACACACAAAAAGATGATTCCAGTTAGTTCTCTTCAATAAATGCTTATTGAGTATCTAGTCTAAATATTTGGCTGCACATTTCAAATCATCTGTGAGATTTGAAAAATTGCTAAGGTCTGGGCCTCACACCAAGCCAACTGACCCAGAACCCAGACTTTGAGATCCATTAACAGTCACCAATCTGAATCTTACGTGCAGTTGGAGTTAAGAATTACAAAAATGGATGCCAAGCGCTATGTACCAGTACCCATGCCATAGAGGTGTGAGTGTAAAAACGGAAGTTTGCAGAATAGTAGGAAAGTCACCACACAATTTGATAAATACAACATGAAAAGTTAATTATAAGAAGTCCACTATGAAATGCTCAGACAGTGGTAAACATAAAGCACTATGGGAGCTCAGAAAAGAGGTGCTTACCCTCACTGAAAATCACTGGGAAGCAGGTGTGGAGGATACAGATGAATGAGAGAATTGTTTTTTAAATAATGAGGTACTATGTCAGGCTGTGGAGGAAAATTGAAACCTTTTGCCTTCCTAGGACAAAAGGTTAGTCCTCTGTAACCTCTGATGACCTCCCTCTGCACACTCCCAAATGCCCCCAGCTCCTGATGGCCCCAGAATCACCCAAACTCATAAAAAGAATTGAAATATAAATTCTCAAATATTGGTCCTCAGGCTTTAAGATCAGTATAACAAATTTTTGAGACTTTTAATCAGCAGTCAATGGAGATTGAGAGATTTTGCCCTAAATCTGTTCTATCTGTAAAATTAGTATAACAATCTCTACCTTGCCAGTGATTATGAAGAGTCATGTACTTATTCAATAGACATTTATTGTGCACCTACTGTATTCCAGGCACAGTGTTAGATACAGAGAAAGAATGATGAATGATCACAGACCCAGACTGTGTTCTGTAGACCTCATAATCTAGTATGGGAGACAGACACTGAGGAAATAATCACACAATTAGTATGTAATTACCTACAGATATGAATCCTGTGAAACATGTACCCCTAAATGTCATGAAAGCATGTAATAGGGAAACCTGGCCTAGTCTAGGGGTCAGGAAAGGCATCCCTAAAAAAGTAACACTTAAAGATCTGAGACATGTCTACTGTCTAAGAGAAAACTAGATAAAGAGAGAAGCAAGAGAAACCAGTTGCAAAGGCAGTGGGGTGGAGGAAGCCTGGGAAAACGCCCTGTTGCAGAAATGAGCCCAGAGCAGATAGTTAACAAAAAGCAGGCCAGTGTGGCTGGAGCAGAGTCAAAAGGCAGCGTGTGCAACACAAAGTGAAAAGGGCATTGGGACTCTGCCAGCCACATCCTTGTCCCTGGGAGGCCTTCAGACCGTGACATAATCACATGTGCATTTCAGAATCTTCTCCAGCTTCTGTGTGGAGAATAAATTAGAGGGGCAAGAGTGGATATGGATGGACCAGTTAGGTTATTCTAAAGTAGCCAGACAGATGTGAGCAAGTTTGGTTTTGAATATATGAAATTTGATGTGCCAGGTAGAAAAAACAATTGAATTTGAGACAGCATATGGCACATAAATGGTTACCACTTAATTAAAATTGTATAGACATTCAGACATACAGAAACACGGCTACTATTTGGGAAGGGAAGATTGAATAGAACTCTTATGATACTTTAACCTAGATCGACAGTGCAAATTCCACCTTCCTCAGACCACCATTTTGAGAAAGGCCATCTGTCAGTGCAAGAAGGCTGAGCCAATAGCCCTAGACACCCATCCAGAGTGCCCTTGGTGAGCAGAAGGTTGAACTCTGAGAAGGAGCCAAGGAACCAAGCCACATTTCTAACCAAAGGACAGCTGAAAAGATACTGCCCTTGAGCTCAATAGGAAGGAATTTCCCTCCATGTGGCTAGACTTATATTTTAAGCCTCCTTAAGGAATAATAAATTCCAGTCCCAGAAAGCCTTGACTGCTCCTGGCTGAAGAAGATAGGGAAGTCAAAGGCTGCTATCCCTAGTGAAGAGGGGTTTTGGTTGGAGAGTTAATTTATGAGGGTTCCTAAAATCATAATCTAGGAAAGCCGCATGTGACCATAGAGCCATGTCCCAGAAGAGGTAACCAGGAACCCATTTCCATTACAAACCGACCTGTCTTTTCATAATGAACTTTACCTTCTTGGGAAGGTGATTCCGTAAGATTGTGGATTGAGGCACCCACACCCCACAGGGGGTTCATTGCACAGGAGCTGTCAGCAGTGGAAGATAGAGGGCCCAAAGGCTCCTGATACAGTCACCATGGCAACCACCCCAGATCTGGTCCATTTTATTCACAGACAAAAAAAAAAAAAAAAACCAGTTCAGTGAACACCGTAGGGAAGTAGGAGCGGCTTAGATTAACCAGGCTATCTTCGGGCCCCAAGCAATCTGCAGGATAAGACCTTGCATTAGGCAAAGGTCTTCACTGTGACAAAGCAGAGGATTTGTTAAGCTCTTTGGATCTCACTGGGCCCATTTAACTTCTAGTATGGGATAAAAAATTACTCTCCTCCAGGTAGGAGGCCTGAAGTTTCACATGAACTCAGTTTGAAGTGGTAATGGTCACACCATGATAAACAATCATCCTGAGCCATTTTCTTCCTCATCACCTGAGAGGTCAGAAGACTGTGAAATCAGCACCTTCTGATCTCCGACTTATCAAGTTAGAAAATAGATCACATTTTATAAGTGGAAACATGTCTTGGATTTGACTTGAGTGTTAACATGTATTTCACATGTATAGTTTCCCTTTTCCCCCCAGGTAATGGAACAAACAATGTCTCTGAGAATTGAACTAAAAGCAGTAAGCATCTTTTCAAGTAAACGTGCAACTCATTCATTCATTCATTCATTCATTCATTCCGTTTATTGGAAACTTACTCTGTGCCATGGAGCTACAGAGATGACTAAAGCAAGAATTCCGCTCACAGCTCAATGAAGGTGGAAAACTTGATTAAGTAAATAAAGAGTTAAATGTGTTATAACTGTATGTTATGTTAAAGTAAACCACAGTTGTCTCAAGCAAAACAGAAGCAAAATCTTGTTTATCCAATAGACCAGGACAGGTGGCCCTCCACTATACTAACAAGAGTCTGCCATCTTCTACATATAGCCACCATGTCACTGTGGTTGCTATTTCATAGGAGATTTCATAGGCCAGGCCTGGAAGTGGTGTGTATCACTTCTACTCACATCCACTGGAAAGAATTTAGCCACATGTCCATACCTTCCCACAAGGAATCTGGGAAATATAGTGCCCCTGGCCACCCACATGCTCTGCCACAGTCCTGCTGCCAAAGAAGAGGGAGAGAACAGAATTTGGAGAAAAACTGACATCTCTAACAATAACAAAGATATGTACAAAGCTTTATAGAAGCAGAGAAGAGACGGTAACTAGGAAATATCTATCACACTCAAAAATATTTCAAATACCTATGAAATATTTACTTTCACTTGTAATTCAATAAATGCTAATTATGGCAACAATGACGTATCATTTTTTCCTTATCAAATTGCCAAAAATAAAGAAAGAATAAAAATAGCAGTTAATTTTTGCAAGGTTCAAAAGAAAGGGGTACTCACAATTGCAAAATGCACCAATTAGTACATTCTTTCTGGAGGACAGTTTGACAGTATGTATGTAGCAGATTTTTTTTTAAATCACAAGAATAAGGGAAATAAGGTGTATAATAATGTAACCTTCTTCATTTATTTATATTTTAACCTAGCTTCTAGCCCTCACTTACATTCAGTAAAGAGAAAATTACACCTGCCAATTCAAGGTACCAGTGACTTCCAATTTAAAACTCAACTCTTTTAGGCAGAAATTCATCAAATTTATGGTTCCCTTCTGCAGGTAGATTCCAAAAACTGGACACAGATTCTTCCCTGAAGCCTCCAGAAGTTGTGCAGTCCTGCCAATATCTTGATTTTAGACTTCTGGCCTCCAGAACTTTAAGAGAATAAATTTATGTTGTTTTAAGCCACTAAGTTTGTGATAATTTGTTACAACAGCATTAGGAAACTCATACATACCTGGAAGTGGGGTACTGCTATTACAAACGCATTGAAATGTAGAAGAGGCTTTGGAATTGAGCAATGGGCATAAGATGAAAGAATTTTGAGGACCATGATAGAAAACAGCTAGATTTCCTTGAAGAAACTGTAGGTAGACATTTGGGTACTAAGGACTTTGCCAGCAAGTGTTCAGAAGGAAATGAGGAACGTGGTAGAGAAAACCTGTATCATCTTAGAGAATACCTAAATCATCATAAATGGAATGTTGGTAGAAATATGAATGTTAAAGGTGCTGCTGGAGGGCTCAGAAGGAAATGAAGAACATCTTATTGGAAATTGGAAAGAAGGAGATTCTCATTACACAGTGACAAAGCTTAGCTGAATTGTACCCTATCGTTATGTGAGCAGCAGAACTTGTTAAGTAATGAATTTGGATATTTAGTTGAGGGGATTTCCAAAAATGTATTGAAAGTATGACCTAGTTTCTTCTTGTTTCCTATAGTGAAGTACGAGAGAAAAGAGAAAAATTGAGGGAAGAACTGTTTAGAAAAAGAAACCAGGACTTGATTATTGGGGAAATTCTTAGCCTGTCCCGATTGCAAGACAATTAGGAGATTCACTATCAGGAAAGTGTGCTCTGGAGGAAAAGCCAATGGTGTGGCTAGACAATCCTTTTCTCACACTCCTGAACAAACAAAACGTAACTATATGGAGGAATCCTTGATGAAATTACGAATATGAATCATGGACCCCCTCAGCCATTTCATTAGAAGCCAGAAATAGAGTTGGGATTAACCAGGAATGATCTGTGGAAAAGCACTTGGTCTACTGGAAAGAATTGCCATAACATGACAATTCACACAAGAGAGCCACAAGGTTTTTGAGAATGTTGTAGCAGCAAAAACACTCAGTTTGCACTGAAAGGACTGAGAGAGGATGAAATAAATGAAAGTTTTTACATGCCCAAAATTTTACAGGTAGGAAACAGGCCAATAAAACTGCTCAATTACAAACATATGCTACCCTCAGAAAAAGGAAGAATAACTCAGAGGGCAGAGCTGAGGGCCTGCAGTGCAGAACATGAAATCAAAGAGGATTATTCCCAGGTTTTAAAATGGACTAGAGTTTTTCTGGTTGGATTTCAAAATTTCTTGGGACCAGTGACTCATTCCATCTTTTCATTTTTTTTTTTTTTTTCCTTTTTGATTGAGAATGTCTGCAACTGGTATCTTAGGACTGTTCCACCATTGTATTTAGGGAGCAGATAACTTGTTTTCTAGTTGCATAAGCCCACAGGTAGAGAAAAATTTTGATCCAGAGTGGATCATACTTAGTGTCTCACCCATACCTGATTTAAATGGTTTAGATGATAAGATTTGAGGCTCTTTAGCTAACAATATTTAGGTAAGATTTTGAGCTTTGAGTAGATGCTGTAATAGGTTGAAACTTTGGGGGATGCTGGGATGAGGTGAATGTCTTTTGAGTGTGGAATGGACATTAATTTTGGGTGACCAGAGGGTGGGCTGTGGTAGGTTAAATAATAGCCCCCCTCAAAGGTGTCCATGTTCTAATCCCCAGACCGCATGAATATATTACCTGATATGACAAAAGGAATTTTGCATATAGGATTAAATTAAAGATCTTGTGGTGGAAGAGGGTTATTCTGCAGTATATAGGTGGGCCTAATGTAATTATATAAGTCTTTATTGAAGGGACGCAGGAAGCTCAAAGTTAAAGAAAACTTAAGGATAGAACCAGAAGCTGGAGTGTGACCCTCTAGGGGTCACAATGCATGTGACCCCTAGAAACTGGAAAAGACAAAGAAACTGATTTTCTCCTGAAGCTTTCAAAAAGAACACTACCATATCAATACTTTATTTTAGACTTCTGACCACTATAACTATAAGAGAATAGATTTGTGTCGCCACTAAGTTAGTGGTTTTAAGCCACAAAGTTATGGCAAAATTTGTTACAACAACAATAAAAAACTAATACATCCTCCATCCTCTTTCTCTTCTCTTCTTCCACAATGCCCTGGTTCCTACAGCCTTGATGTGGGAGCGGAGAGTGAAGGAGTGGTACATTTTTCTGAACATGGATCTTGGTCTTCACTGCACCCCGTGAGGAATGTAGATCCTTTGACCAGACCTGAGTATTGGTCTCAGTCCTGCCATGCACACTTCTTGTCCTCAGCATGCTTTTATCCACAGGACCACACATGCTGAACATTCCTGTCCCAGAACTATGCCCCATTCTCTATGGGAATGGAATACAATGAAGGTGGAAATTTTTGCTATCTAAAAAATAGTTTAAATATGTGCAGGTATCTAATTATAAGAATAATCATCACAATGTTGTTTGTAATTATCAAGAAAGAAATAGTTGGGAAATAATGAAATGTCACCTTAAATGGGTGAAGGAGGAAGAAGAATAGGAGACAGTGGAAAAGGACGGGCCTGTGGCTTTAGGGAATAAAAGTCTCCAAGAAAAGGTGTGTGTCTTTGGCAGCTTCGTCAGGGCATGGTTATGGCTCAGTCCTGTGGTGCCTTCATTTCTTGTACTTCTCTGCTCTCTGTAACCTGCCCAAGGATGGCCACAGCTTGTCCAGTGTAATAGAGTTGGCCACCAAGATGGTGGGGTTCCTGCCCCAGGGCAGGACAGAGAAGGTCTACAAGATCTGAAAACCCCACAGTGTGAGTGCTCAGGTCTCCTGAATCATGGTGACCAGAGCTGATGAGCACACAGAGAAGTTAATTGGAGTGGCAGCACAGCTAAGAGGATCAGACATGACCTGGGGACCAGAACACTGGTGCTCCTTTCACACTTTACCACACCTTTGTGTGATAATTTGAAGGGCATAGTCTTAAGTGATGCCTCTGTTTCTTCATCAGAAAAAGTAGAAAAATACATTCTTTTTCCCATCTCCCACTGGGTCTTGCATGAAGAATCATTAGTGTGTAATTAAGAAAACATTTTTCAACAGTAAATGTGTGTTCATACTTACGTTTTGTTAAGTGCCTATGTGGCAAGGCAGAGAAAGTGGCAGTGAGGGGAGCATTTAGCCTTATTTTATTTAAAAAGCATTTTCTTAGCACTTTCAAGGCAGAGAAGAGACAAGCTTTGCATGCGCAAAGCACCTTGGGATCAACAGAGTGTAACATGTGAGTCAGGCTGTTCTGAGCCTTTAAACAGTTACTGAGCCCATTCACTTGCTGGTTGCTTTGCCTAGATTATCCCATTTGATCCTTGCAACAATTACCTTTTTGTTAAACGTGCTGTGATAATCCACTGGTCACAGTTGAGAAGACAGGGTTTAAGCAACATGTCTGTAGTCACACTACTAGTAAGCATTAGAGGCAGAATCTGAATCCAGGTCATTCTAAATTCAACCCAGGCCCTTTCCTTTTCCCACAGAGCCCTACCCTAGCACATTGAGCTTATACAACAGACTGATCTGCTGTAGGAATTTGGAACCAGGAGGAAGCAGTGTATCATAATATGGTCAGGGAGATACCCATAGACAAAGCCTGAGCCAGACCTGTCAGATCTGAATTTGCAGAGGTGGGAACAGACACTTGGACCACAAAGGAGAATTGCATATGCAAGGCAAGAAGGCAGGAAAGATGAGTTTATAGGTTATACTATGTTAAGACAACTGGCCAGACCACAGCAGTGGCTGCAGTGGCTCAAAAGCGTTCAATAGATCTGATGAAGAAAGCTGGCATCTTAGGTATTCCTAACTCTTTCAGAAGTTGGCTACAAATTTTCCATTCTTCCCTTTTATTTAATCACACATATTAAATTAAACAGCTAAATACAGCACATACTAATGGTGTAAATGATCACTGATGAAGATGTTTAAGAAATCAATTCCAATGTCTTTCAGGGCATTTCTGGGTCATCTTTGCCATTAACTACAGCTGAGTGTGACCCTTGGCACTTTGATGAGAAGGATTAGAGAAGGATTGGAGGGCAGGATAGGATTGAGTCAGAGATCCAGATGTGCCCAACAGAGATTGAGTAGCAAGCAGAACCCAGATATCAGAACCAAGTCAGAATCAAGGTAGCCAGACAGAAGTAATATCAAGCACAGGCCAACAGGATCATAAAGAGAATTTGTGGCCCAACCTGAGGATGCTCACATACTTCCTACTGGGGGTGGACCAAACCCAGGGTATGAGTAGCATGGGGTAGTCAGGTAAAACCAGGTAAGTGGCTGCACCTGAGGAGTAAGTAGTGTGGTCATGTCTGCAGAGGATGTATTGTCACAAACCCTTTCTGATGCACCCTATATTTTACCATGGAATCAACTTTCATCAAGGCCTGGATAACATTCCTGAGGATTCAGAACCGTGTGCATCAAAAGCCCCTCTGAGCCAGGCCCCACTGTTGCTGAGGACTTCTCTGCATCCCAGTCTTCTTCCTTAACTGTAAGAAGAAACCATCAGAAGGATGGAGAAGTACCTCCTCTTTAGTTTCCTCTCGCTCTTCTCCTTTTTCTTTCATTTGGCAGAAGAAGAGAAAGAGGAAACATTATCTGCCACTAATGTGGGAAAACTCCACAACTCATACTATTCTTCAATGAAAGTAGTTATCTTCTCAACTCCTAGAGACTTCTTTCCACTAGTGAGGTATTTCCAGCAGTGGCTGCTGGCTACGTATTATTTGAAACTTACATCCTTTGCCAACCAAGCAACCTGCACATTTTAAGTTGCTTCTAACATAAAGTGTTCCAGAAAGTCTTTCATAAAGTATCTATATCTCTCACTATGGAATACTTTATCCCAATATTTAAACATGGATTTTGCAGTATAAATGTAAATGTGTCTTCTCAAGGACATATATGTCACAAACAACTTAAAGTATGCAAATTTCTTGACTGTCAAAGACTGTGTGCATAAAAGAGCAAGGGGATGTCCCAAGTACCAGGAGGCAGAGCTCTGGGAGCATGCAACAGCTGGACCCCACCTCCCCCTGAAGATGGATGGAGAGGTGTTCAAGATGCTTGGGCATGGCTTGAGAAGGGAACCCTGGGATGGAGTGAATGGTATGAATGAGGCAGTAGATGTTCTCAAACCCAACATGATAAAGCCACCACTTACTAGGAATCCAGGATTGGGAAAAAAGTCAAGCATGGGACCACAAATGGTGGCTGCAGCACATGAATGTCACCCAAGCCAGATGTCCTCTGCAGCAAAACTCACCATCCAGGAAGGGAGCAAAGGGAGCTGCAGGCTCAGATGGGGTCAGCTCTCGGAGAAGGCTGGGAGGGGGCTTTCAGAGGCTATAAAAGAGAGTAGGATTTTTTCCTTGAATGGAAATACCCACAACTCTCCAGGAAAGCCCAGATAGCCAGAGTAAGGGCAATAGTTTGGGTAAGGGTAAGAAAGGATACAAACTTAGGCCAAGACCCCAGAAGAGAGACAAACGTGGGTTTAAGACCCAGCTCCACTGCCTAGTTAACATCGAACAGGTTGCTTAGCCTTCCTGTTAACATTGACCAGGTCCCTTAGCCTCTCTGAGCCAGTTCCCACATCTGTAAAACACTGTAAAAAAAATAATGGAGATGCTCCATACAAAGCACTTAGTGCAGTACCTGGCATATAAGTGCTCAATAATGCTTGCTAATTTTGTCCTAATTGCCGTTATCATCACGTATTTGTTGTTATTATTATTAGAGAGCACAATCACGTCTCATTCTTATTTGATCCCCAGTGCTAAGCACAGAGCCTGGCATATAGAATTCTTTCAGTAAATGTGTGAAATGATTGAGGGCAGAGCCAGCTTCATGGGCACATAACCTGTGGAGTTGCACAGTGCCCTGTTCTTAGGAGGGCCTATGCTTGGTTTAATGCTCTTCTGTAGCTGTCTTGAAATTCTTAATAATTTTTGCACAGGGCCCCACAAATTATGTAGCTGGTCCTGGGTGAGGATAAGGATATAAGGAAGATGTAAGGAGGAAACTAAAGCATGAATAATTTGAGGAGATAAGCAATCTACAGAGAGGCTATTAAGAATTATGGTGAACCAAGTATTTCCTCTCCAGAATAGAGAGGTCCTCAGTGGAACCAGCATTTGTTCACATCCTGAGTTTTTAATAGTCCACACATTTGGCAATATGTTGGAGGGACATGATCATTTACCCAAAAATACGTGGGACCTGATTTGTTCTTATATAATATTTCCAAAGTTTACCTGTCTTAACTCTAAGAGAACAAAATAATAGAGAAGCAAAATCAATACAGTCCCAGCATTTTCTGGAAGGTGACGCTTAGTTTTACTTTCTGTTATTTAGACTGAGAAGTGGCAAGCATAATACCTACAATCTTACAATCATGAATCAATGCTTTAGAATTATTTTTCCTGTCAAAACACGTGACCCCAAACCTTGGCAGTTCACACATTACCAAGCAGAGTTCTATGGCATTGCTGAGACCAAGCTGTTCCAGCCCACATGGCCCATTTCTTGCTGGATATCATTCAGTTCTGTTCCTTCTCTCTATTGTCCAGGTCACTGCCTTAGGCCTGTTCACAGGACAATTGCAGGAGTCTCAATTCTGGCTTTCTTACTTCCAGTCTCAGACTCTCACACCATCACACACCAGTCACTTCTGGCTTCACAGTTCTGCACGTCACATGATCTTATAAGGTACCATTAGAGTGAACCACACTTCACTTCTTACAATGACATAGATGGCTTTTTAAAATATGGGACACTTAAGCCCCTTTAGAACAATCCCTTTGTTCAAACGTGTCTGGCGTTAGACTCCTGGATGAGCCATCATTCGCTATCTGAGTCTCTACATGGCTCATTCACTCAACCTGTAGCCATTCCTATGCTAAAGATAGAGGACACAGAGAAGGCAACAACACTGCTTCTGTTCTCACACAGCTCACGACCTACGTAGAACAACCCATGAGTACACAGGTTCAGGACGACAGCACAAGTCTCTAACCCAGGTTGTAGGTAGGAGAATTCCTGCATGAAGGGCCATCTGAATAGAGTTTTGTAGAACACGCAGTGGGGAAGGGTGTTCTGGGGGAAAATAAATCAGCAGAATGTAAGGTACAGACTAAGAGAACTGAGCTCATTCCTGGAGATGTAAATGCTTCCCTCAGTGTTTCTGCTACATAGGGAGCCAGAGGAAAGGGCAGTTGGGGGCAGACAGGATATCCTAGGCCAGGCCAAATTTGCTCTTTATCCCAAGAACAGGAAAAATACAATACAGTGGTTGGTTGATTGGTTGGTTGGTTGGTTGGTTTTTAATCAGAGAAAGGTCCTGATCAGATTCAGTGAACAGAGACACATTTTCTCTAGGGTTGAGTGGGAGGAGTGAGGAGATGGGAGCTCTGGTTTCTGTTAAGTTATCTTTTATTTTCGCTACACATGTTAAAGGGAAGTTGTGCCAGCCTGCCACAGGTGAAAAGAGGAATGTGGGGACGAGTTTGCTGTTTACAGGAGATTTTTCGAAAGATTTGCCCAGCTTGGTGGGATGTAACCATCTCCTCCTCTCCCCACGAAATCTTCTGTAAATGCTATATTGTTCATCAAGGCTTTCAGAGTAGGATCATGTTTGAGAAGCAGATGTGACCATGTACAAAGATGAGTCTATTATGTGGGTAGGGCTTGATCAAGGATGATTCAAAGAAGATCAGCTACTTTCAGATTATATAAAGATCACTCAAGCGAGGAGGATCCTGGAGAATGGATTTAGAGTAGAAGAGGGTCTGAGACTGGACAGAAGAAAACCAGAATGGAGACTCCTGCAATTGTCCTGTGAACAGGCCTAAGGCAGTGACCCAGACAATAGAGAGAAGGAACAGAACTGAATGATATCCAGGAAGCAGAATCAACGGAAGCTTATTGCTAGCCAGATGCAAGAGTTAACAGAGAGGAAGGAATCAAGGATGTATACAGGTCCCTGGCTTAGGGAACCCAGAAGACGGTGTCCCCCTCTCCCAGAAAAACGGGGCAGTTCTAGGGATAGTCCTGTTTGGGATATGATGATTTTGGGATATCATATGAGACATTCAAGTGAGCATGTGCAGTAAGCAGTTGGAGATATGGGACTGTGCTAGAGATACCTACTACTATTTCTTACCTGGATTATTGTACTAGCCTCCTAATGGGTCTAGTGCTTCTACCTCTGACTGCCCCCTGCTACCTGAATTCTCAGTGGATCAGCCAGTGTGAGCAGTAAACACAAATCAGAATATGACACTTGTCTGCACAAAACCTTCTGAGGGCTCCCATCCCACTGAGTTATGGCTGTGGGCCCCCAACCTTTATGATCTCCCTCCTCTTCTCCAACCCAGCCACAGTGGCCTCCTCACTGTTTCTTCATTGGGCTTTTGCAGACAAGCAGGGAGTTCATGGAATCTGTTCTGGAGGCCTCTATTTCCCTGAAAGGTAGGAGGTGAGGTCATCTCTGAGTGTATCTTGGGAGATGGCAGGAGAATGCTTATGAGAAAGGCAGTAAAGTTGGAGGTCTAGAAAACTCTACTGAGAATGGAAGAGGCAGCTGGCAGGATCCACCTGAGCTTCTACTAAGTGGCAAATGTATAGAACACGGTAAATATATTGTCTCCTTTCAGAGAAAATCATCAGCGCAAATAACACGGGCTGCCTTTATGCTCTATAAATCACATTATCTTAACGGATGAAAAATTACCCACTGCCCACAAGTAGTGAAAGCAATGCAAAAAAAAAAAAAAAAAAGGACATAAACTTTAGCATGAGACAAGTTGACTTCAAAAGCTTGTGATATACATATTCTAGGCAGCCTTAAGACCCAAGAAACCAAATTTTGATCTGGGATTAAGCCCATGCCTGTCTTGAAATAATAACTTGCATTTATATTAATATAACAAGTATCATGCATATGTTTTATATTTATACAATAATTTTACAATTTTAAAGTTTAATTTTTACAACAACCCTGAAAGACAGCAAACAGGTATTAATACCCTTCTTTTGGGGGATTGGGAAACTCAGGCCTAAAGCAGTTGAGTTGCTCAAGCTCAATGGGAGGAGGCCAGAACACAGGCTTCAGCCTATTTGGCCACCACTTTCTACTCGCACACTGATTGCTTTCTCAGCCTGATCTTGAGGTTCTTTATTTTTCTTCTTCTTCTTCTTCTTCTTTTGTAAATGAAGAGTTCCTCCCAAAGAGGATGAGACAGACTGGTATAAGGAAGGACCTGACATGGGGCAATAGTGAGGCAGGAGGTGAGATAGGAACGGTGACGTGTGAGGTTGGGATTGCTGCCCACTGGCTGCACAGGGTGAGGCACATGAGAGATACCCAGTGACCCCTTGTTCAGGGCTTACTTGAGGTATCTGATCCCCACCTGAAGCCACTATGTCAACTTCCAGCTCAGGCCTGAGGCTTAGCCACACAGGGACTCTCCTAATGCATCTCTGACTTCTCATAAGCCCTCACAGATGTAGCGATGATGAAATCTTAACACATTTGTTCCCTAGCACTGAAATGTGTTTATGCTCCTGAATTTAAGGTTTGTAATGGGTTTTGCTCACGGGAATGATTATTTTAGTGCTGACTTTTAAAAAGGCAATTGATAACAAGTTTACACAGCCAAAAGAGCTCTGGCAATTATCTGCAAATTCAGACTCCGTGAAGAGCCAAACTAGATCATTTAAGACGCCCTGAATCCATTCCGGGGCCAAGATTATCCAAATTGACAAGCTAAAAATGAGATAATTTATGCTGAAATGGGGCTTATGAAATCAAGATGCTACTCTGGATGGCTGCTACTGGGAGCTGCCACAATCCCTTCTTCCCTTATTTTTCTCCTTCATGAACTCCTTCTCTCCTCTATTCACTTCCCAAGTTAAGATGGCAGGAAAGCAGGGTAAGGTTTAAAATGTTCTTTGCCTGAAAACTTCCTGAGATAGTTTTAAAGTTTTTCATGTGAAGCCTTGAACAATATGTACAGAATACAAAGGCCTCTAATGTCGGGGTGTGGGGGACAGAGGCTTGGTGGTGGCAGTGGTGGTTGTTTTTAATTTCAGCTCTAGGCTGGGCCTGGGTTGTGCAGCAATCGTATCAATGAGAAAGAAAACAAGTCCTGAAATAGCCCATCTCTGCAAAGTTCTTCACCTGAACCCCCAAATATTCTTCCAGGTGGTCTTGGCCTTAGATCTTGACACCGAGGCTTCATAAACAGCAGAAGAGGCTGGGTCACCAGAGGACCCTGGCTTGCTCCAAATCTTCTCTCCTGGATGCTCTCTGGGCTCAGAGCACTGGGACAGTCTGTGAAACTGAGGCCTACGTTGATGCCAGCCACTAGGGTCCTCACCCCCACAGCCTGGACAGAAACAAACTGCAGCAACCTAGGAGAAAATGAGCCAGAATATTACACATATTTGACTCTGGTCAAACATGGTGGATTAATCACCCACATTGATCTCCTCCCTCCCCCAACCTCATCTAAATGACAGTAAAGGAAAAAAAAAAAAAATTCCACCAACAAAGACCAGAAGAATAGGAAGGTAGAAGAAGGCAGAAAACAGTGTCAACAGGTTTCAGAGGATAGAAAGCAGATGAATGAGTGGTAATTGCCCTAGGAGAGAAGAAAAAGTAAAAGCTTTCTGCCTGCAGGGGAGCTACACCAATGAGAAGCAAACCATTTGTCCTGCAGTCAGATGAAGGTATGTAGACCTTGGAAGCACCCAATACTTTGGAAGCAGGGCTGAGATGTGGGGCTGAAAATTGTGGGAGCTGTCAAAGATCAATATAAGGAGCAGTTGAACGATCCAGGCCCCCGTGCCCACCCCAAGCAGCCAAACAACTGTCCCGATCCCCTTACTCTGCAGAAAACAGAAGATTGATTCTCTGGAGAAGATAAGCAGAGAGTCTTCAGCTCAGAGGGCAGAGAATGGGTGTGAAGCTGAAAACAGGGGATGAATGGAGGCCTATATACTGAACTATGGGGCACCCCCACCCTTCCCTTACCTCATTCTGAGGAAAAGGCAGCCAAAAATACACATGTCCTGGCAAAGAATAGGAAGATCATTCTCTAGGGGAAATTAACCCCAGAAACAGAGCTCCACTAATTAATGTTCGGAGACTCTCCCACAAGGTGGTTGCCTGCTCTTCTGATTCAACCACAGTGAGGACAACCAATGGGGAAGCCTTACCCCTACCCCCGCAGGGCTTCTAATTGACCTTAGTTCTTTGTTCCAACCCAAAACAGAAACACCAAGAAAACAAGAAAGAAAAGTGGGGGAAAACTCAAGAAAAAACAAAACAAAAGCACTGGTACAGAAGAAAACTTGAAGAAAACAGTCTCAGGGATATAGAAGTAGGAGGGTGGAAGTGGGGGTGAGGAAAGAGAAATTACCAAATGGGTTCAATGTACCCTATTTGGGTGGTGGTTACACTAAAAGCTCAGATTTCACCACTACACAATATATCCATGTAACAAAACTGCACTTGCACCTCCTAAATTTACACCAAAAAAAGAGAGAGATGGAAGTTATTATCTATAATAAAGTTATCCAATGGAAAAGGAACAAAGAACTAGAAAGATTTTGGGGGAAAAAAGCACAGAAAATATATAATAACAAAAATATATGGTAGCAAAATTAATATATGTAAAGTCAAGAAACTCTCCCAGAAAACAGAGCAAAAAATAAAGAACAGTATGAGAAAATGAATAAGAAAAGTAGAGAATTAATCTAGGATATCCAGACAGAGCAAAATGAAAATAGAAGATATTCTCAGAAAAACTATATAAAAATTTGAGCTTCCAGATTACAAAGGTCCACTAATCAGCACAATTCAAGAATGAAAAGCACGTATCATCATGTTTTAGAATTTGGAGTTAAATAGAACATCCTAAAATATTCCAGGGAAATTTAAAAACCATATCACACTGAAAGAAATAAAAATCCAAACAACATTCTAGTTTCCAACAACAAACCTGAATGCTAGAGAAAAGTGGGCAATGCTTTCAAACGTCTGAGGGAAAAGGTTTTCAACCTAGAATTCAATAAATAACCAAACCATCAATCGTGCATGGTTGTGCGTGAACTAATCATAAGGGTAAAATAAATATATCAGACAGAGTCCAAAATTGTTTCTATTTACACCTCCCTCCTGCAACTTAAGAAACTAATAGAGGACATGTTTTGGCTACATGCGGGAGTCAACCAAAACATAAAAACAAAAAAGAAAGATATGGGAATCTAGGGAAGAGGGGACTCAGCTCAGAAGTAAAGGAAAAGAAAATTCCAGAATAATCTCCTTCAGCAGGCTTGGAGCAATTAATCCTGAGACAGCACAATAGAGGACTGAGGAATTGCTAGATACCTACTGTGTTTGAAAAGGTTAGATACAGTTATTAAGAAAAACAAAATGTTGCAGGAGAAAACAAATGTAGTAATGGTACCCATACCCTACTGTTACTGTGCTCAGCTGTGAACAATATCTGCAGATTCATCAAAATGTCAACACTGACTACTATGATATAACTATTTTGGAAGGGTGAGGGGTAGTGACATAGGGAGCAAGTGAAGAAAGCTAAGTCTAACTACCACAACAGAAGTGAGTGGATACTGTGTGAAATGGATCAATGAAAAAAGAAGAGAATAACTGCGGTGTTTACATGTGCAGACGAAAATAACAGAAGAAACATCTTCAAGGGTAAAGGAGCTAGGGGATATTTTTTCAATAGTTAGTAATATTTAACTATATTACATTGATAAAAATACATTTTTATTAATTTTTAAGTAAATTCAATCAGTTCATTTTCCACTTGAGTAAGAATGGATTCAGTCTTCGTTTTATTCCATTATGACCTCTGAACATCACAAAGGAGGTGGCACCTCTCCCTCTTTTTCACAACTTTCTGACATATTTTTCCATAGGATTCTCCATCAATTTCTAGGAAAAAGCTTTTTTTATTTTGATTTTTTGGCTTTTTGTTCAATAACAAGAGGGAAAGGAATATTGGTTGAAAATAAGTGAGGTCTAAAGCCAAAGCAAGATTTCAGGCCACTGCCCCGCTTGGCTACCTAATTGTACAGAACAAAATCAAAAGGAAGCCGGTCTCCAACTGCATTTCAAAAGCAGACTAGATTGCTGGATAGACAATGCATGATTGCCTGTGTGCATGAGACTGAATTGGGTGCTGGGGGCATGGGAAGAAAGAAGTTACAGAATTAGATTTCACCTCCTCCCTCGTATCTTTCCCCTTTGTCAGAAACACCAACAGGAAAATGGCCCTAGAAGAACTATCCTTCCTGGCTCTGGTGATGCCCAGTGCAGCTGAACCCTTGCATTCATTAATGAAATTCATTGGACTGAAACTCTCCAGTCTCCAGAAGACCAGAGAGACATGGTCTAAAAAGGCGAATACAAAAGGAATTCTGTAATGAATCTGGGTAAGAAACCCATATGGGGGCCAAACTTATGCTAAGGGAAAGATAGGCAGAAGAACATTCTACAGAACCAGTAAGCAGTATCCCCAACAGTCCTGAGTGGAAGTGAGCCACGAAGTTAGAGCAAATGAAACACTTTCAGAATAAACAATGAATGAAGTTGGGCAGCATTTGGGTAGTGAGGAGGCCAGCCAAGGGCTCTGCCCAACCCTGATGGTGACAGAAATGGGCTAGAACTCCAGCCCTCCTACCAACAGTCCCTATTAAGGAGGCATTAGATTTGTTCTCTTTTTCTCATTTGCTCAGTCATGGAAACTCTGACCTCCAGTCTTTGTTCTCTGCTTTTTTGGCGGAGGGAGAGGTAAGTTGATTCATATAGCTAAAGAAATAAAAGTGAAAGCATAAAAACTGAAGGAAATAAAAATAAATTATAAGGAGTACCCATTAAAGACCTTTCGAAAGGATAAAACGATTTCAATTTTACTGTCTCACTCACTTCTCCCTACTTCCTTCCCAGATATACCTGCATATCTATGTATTTATACAGTTTTTTCATTATTTAGTTAATATGAATTACAGGCCTTGCTTCCTCCCTTCTAAATCCAAAATGAAGAAGCTTTCTCTTTTCTCTCGCTCCTTTTTTTTCTTTGCTCCCCCTCACCAACACGATTTACATTCTCAATGTAATGTATTAAAAAGTTGACAGGGACGAAAGGATTCACACGATGTCTGCTAAGAAACCCAATTTCCATGATGAATTGCCCGAAGCCCCTGAATCACAAACCATTTTTTCCGCTGCTCAGAAGTTGGGTTTTTTTTTTTTTTAAATCTTCTTAAAGCCTCTCTCCTAATCTTCAGCTAGAAGAGATGGGTAAAAGGATTTTTTTTCTAAACTAAGGAAAGTATTAGCATCTTGGTTGTTGTGCATCAAATTTGAAAATGCAAGGTTAGTAATATTTCAAATCAGCCATGGTCCAAACCTCTTGATAAGTGAGTGTGCTGTTTTATGTTCATTCTCCCTCTCTCTCTCTCCTTTCCTACCTCCCTCTCTTTCTCCTTTTTCTCCCCTACATATCCCCCCATAAGGTTTATAGTCAGTAATAAGTAGGAGCTTCCAGAAAAAAGAAAAATTTAGAATGATTCTTCATAGGTCTATTCCCTTTTGGAAGGTTATAGAATTCCAAATAAAATATCCACTTTTCTGTACTTGACTGGATCAACCGTATCTGGGTGAAGAATTCAGCAGCAAAACCCTAACCCAATGCATGAGATACACTGTCAGCTCAGCAAGCAGTGACTCTGACGAGAACTGCATTTGCATCATATTGTGCATATTCTCCTAAGACATTAGGTTTCATTTTCTCAGAAGTGCTCGGCTGCTCATTATGAGAGGGGTGAAGATCGACACAGCATTCATGAGAGCTCTTGTCAAGATTTTTGGACTTTGAAGAAAACCCACTCTTTCCCAAATATTCTGGAAATGTGGAGCTTTCCTATCTGAGATTTCAACTTCACATTTTTTTCTGTGTGCTATAAAGAGGTCAATCGGAGGCCTCTTCCACACAGGACAGAACTGGTCTTTGCCTGCTGCCCAAGCACTCTGGCTTTTCCTAGGACCCACTCCCCCAGAAAACTTACCCTAATAAAACTTTTAAAAAAAATTAAAGATTTTATTTTCAGACAATATCTCACTCTGTCACCCAGTATAGAGTGCGGTGGCATGATCTCAACTTACTGCAACCTCCACCTCCCGGGCTCAAGTTACTCTCCCGCCTCAGCCTCCTGAGTAGGTGGGATTACAAGCATGCACCACCACGCTTGGATAATTTTTGCATTTTTAGTAGAAACGGGGTTTCACTACATTGGCCAGAATGGTCTCAAACTCCTGACCTCAAGTGATCCACCCACCTAGGCCACCCAAAGTGCTGGAATTATAGGCATGAGCCACCAAGCCCAGCCAATAATTTTTTTAAGAACATATTCAACATTAGACAGGAGAGAGTGGAACTCTGATATTGTCTATAAATTGCTAAAACATTTGTTGAGATACAGAAAGCTGGTGGGCAGCACAGAAACAGACAATAAAGAGTTTATATGCTAGAGTTTAAGTGCGAAATCACAAGCCCCAAATTTGACTCAAAAGTTATGAATTAGCTCTCAGGAAAAAATTCCAGCGTAGATACTCAGAAAAGTTTTATAATTTAAGAGAGGCCATGATCTTGGCCCTACAGTGTTAAGAGTATTTATTTTGCAGGAAGAGACTGAGAGCATTAGAGGGAAACAGCCTGACCCCAGCTGCGTAACTAGTAAGTGACAGAACGAGGACCTGGTTAGAACTGGTTATTGGTTCTTATATTGCCAGTTATGTTACTGCTTGATATTATATAGATAATGCATCTGGGTGACTGAGTGAGGGCTTTACAACCATGCAGTTTCCCCCAAGGGTTATTTCTCCTGAACATATTTTGTGTCTTCCTAACCAAAGAGAAGCAATATAGCAGGGTATAGTTAGAAAGAGACGGGCACTCTCATTATCTTTCCAGACTGACTTTGACAAGAGAACTTAATGGGTCACATTACTGAAAAGTCTTCAGTTTGGCTTGAGTTAGGGCTAAGTGGATGTCATAGAGACTGACTGACTCCCCTTTGCTCAAGGAGGAAGAAAGGTAAGCTTGGCTTAAGTGTGGACAGCATGTCAATTAAAGGAAAAGTAGTGGGCTTATCACTCATATATGTCTCCCCAAACAACACTTCCAGAGACATTATTCTCACACTACCTGTGTCTATCCCTCAGCATACCCTGATTTTAAAATGGGCAAAAGACCTGAACAGATATTTCACCAAAGAAAATTTATAAATGGCAAATTAGCATATGAAAAGATGCTCCACATCACATGTCATTTAATAAATGCAAATTAAAACAAAGAGATACTGCTACACATCTATAAGCATGGCCAAAATCCAAAAACACTGAAAATACCAAGTGCTAGTGAGGATGCAGAGAAACAGGAGCTTTCATGCTGTATGTACATACAAAACTAAACATACTCTTATCATATTATCCAGTAATTCCACTCCTTAGTATTTAGTCAAAGGAATTAAAAGTAGATGTCCATGCAAAAATCTGCACATGGATATTTATAGCAGCTTTCCTCATAGTTTTCAAAACATATATGCAATCAAGCCATCTTTCAATATGTGAGTGGATCAATTGTGGTATATCCGTACAATGAAATACCATTCAGCACTAAAAAGAAATCAGCTTTCAAGCCATGAAAAGACATGGAAGAATCTTAGATGCATATTACAAAGTAAAAGAAGCCAATCAGAAAAGGCTACATACTGTATGATTCCAACTATATGACACTCTGGAAAAGGCAAAAATGTGGAGACAGTAAAAAGATCTTAGTTGCCAGGGAGTAGGGGGAAGGAGGGACGAATAGGCAAAGCACAGAGGATTTTTAGGGCAGTGAAACTATTCTATATGATGCTATAATGATAGATACATGCCATTATACATTGGTCAAACTCATGGAATGTACAAAACCAAGAGTGAACCAAATGTAAACTATGGGCCTTGCGTGATAATGATGTGTCAATGTAGGCTCGTCAGTTGTTAACAAATGTACCACTGGCCCAGGATGTTGATAATGGGGGGGAGCTATGCATGTATGTGGTCAGCAGGTATATGGGATAGCTCTGTACCTTTTTTTCCGTTTTTCTGTGAACTCAAAACTGCTCTAAAAAAGTAGTCTATTTAAATAGGAAATAAATAAATAAATAAAATTAGCATACAGGACAGTCAAGGTCAATGGAATTTCGTCAAGACCACAGCAAAGACCAAAACAAAAACAAAAATTTAAAGAAAAAAAAAAAAGGTAAAATTCAGAGATTGCATGATTACAAGAATAGAAAAGAAGTAAATGGAGGTACATTTGAAGTGGATTCAACCTCAGTGTAATAAAATGGTGGAAACAATCTGACTATTCTGAAATTAACCTTTCTGTATAAAATAAAAGTAGCTAAGGGTAACGGATACTAAATAGAAGAAAATAACTGTAGTGGTAAAGAAAAGGAAAGCTCTTACCTCAGATAAATAGATAAATCTGTTCACTGTTCATTAAACAATAAGAAAAGTTCTATCACGGCAAATAAATGGCCATACACAATGTAAGTGTCATGAGAGGAGGGATTGCTTTTTATTTACTATTGTATCCCCAGTATAGTGGATGGCATCCAATAAATGTTAAATAAATTTATTTAAATAGTGGATGGCACCCAATAAATATTAAATAAATAAATGATTTCATAACTCAGAATGCTAGAGTTGAGGGATAGACACTGGTGGCACAAAGAAAATCACCAGTGACCAAAAAATAGTAGGTGATTACTCAGGGTTTGCTAACGACTATAATAAATGTCCCCAATTTTTAGCAGGTTGAACAATGAAGATTTATTTCTTATTCCCATCATAATCTGATGGTCGGGATTGGTGGAGACAACTCTGCTTCCACATAGTCATTCAGGAAACCAAGCTTCTTTTGTCTGTGAGTTCTGTCACTCACTCCTAGAGCCCGAGTCCTTCATTAAATCATCTGTATCCACCTGGTACAACAGAAACGCAAACACATGGAGAATCGCTGCTTTAGTTTGTGTTGCTATAAAGAAGTAATTTATAAAGAAAACTGTTTATTTGGCTCATGATTCTGATGTCTGGAAAAGTTTAAGTTTGGGCATCTATATCTGGCTATGGCCACAGGCTACTTTCACTTATGGCAGAAGGTGAAAGGGAGCTGGCATGTCCAGAGATCACACAGCAAGAGAGGGAGCAAGAGAGAGGGTGGAGGAGGTGCCAGCATCGTTTTAACGACCAGCTTTCATAGGAACTGACAGAGTAAGAATGCACTCATTAGCATGAGGATAGCACCAAGCCGTTGATGAGGGATCTGCCCATATGACCTAAACACCTCCCATTAGGCCTCACCTCCAACATGGGAGACTGAATTTCAACATGAGATTTGGGGGTGGGGAGTATAAGCATCCAAATTATAGCAATCACATAGAGGTATTTTAGGGGCCAGGTTTAGATTAGGAATCTATCACTTCTACCCACATTCCATTGGCCAGGACTCAGTCAGAGGTTCCAACTAACTGCTAGAGGCACCGGGAAATGTACTCTAGTTGTAGCCAACAGCACTAGCAACATGCCAGAGCATCAAAAAGGGATAGCAGATAACATAAATGCTTGTTCTCTGGGTCACCGTTTGGGCAGAGACAGGGGGAGCAAGGGAGAAAGGCCAAAGTCCAGAATTCATCAAGGTATAGAGTGTTATTCGAGACTTTCCTTATATTAACTTGAGATGCCAGAAAGATACACCTTCAAGAAAAGAGAAAAATCAGATCTAGCTAGACCTGCCCACTGGGAATGGTGGAAACAGCTGCCTTGCTAAGCAGATCAAAAATGAAAAAAAATCAAAGAAGCTATCTCTGGTAGGTTTTAGCTGTAGGCAGTTCTTATCTTCAATCAGGTTCTTCAAAAAGCAGACCCTGAGCAAGGATTCGATTCAAGTGACTTGTTAGGAAAGCACTCTCAGGAGAAACTGGTGACTAGGGGAAGCATAATGGAAAAAAGGAAGAAGCCAAGCTAGGGAGAAAATTCAGGTGAATCCCAGCTTCAGCCTGATCCTGCAGGAAGCTCTGATGTATAAATTGCATGTCAAGGTTTTCCCACTTCCAGACAAGGGAGCTGTGCTTCTGTACTCCTTCACCAAGCAATCATTGACTACAGGCTTTCCTGAGAGGATATCAACTACTAGGTACTCTAGTACCAAGCAGCCATTGGTTATAGACAGCTCTGAGGGGTTGTGCTCCCAGAAACTTTCAGCTATCTCAATGGGCAAATTAGACCCAACAGTCCAAACACAATCCGCTGAAGAATATTATAGGTCCCAGCTATTAGCTACAAACCAGCAAATCTGGGACATAAACACACAGAGCCAGTAGGAGGGACTGGAGGGAATTTAAGTGGGACACTATAGGCCCTCTTGCACATTTATCTATGAACTTATTTTGTGGTGGTTGTAAAGGGTAGGATATTTAGGCCACTGGCAGAAGCAAGCACAAAGTCTCTCTAAAGGTGAACACATCTATTCTAGCCCTCAGTGAACTTCCACAAATTATGTTTGCAAATCAATGACCAGTTTGCAATCAAAAATTACCAGGCCTATAAGAATACAAGATAATATGAATATATTCAATAACTAAGAGAAACCAGAGACAGCAGACACAGATCCACACAATTCAAATGTTGCAGCTGTCAGACACAATTTTTAAATGATGATGTTTACCATAGCTATTTATCATGTTTACAATGGTAAATTGATAAATTGCCCATAAATGACAAACTTGAAAATATCTGCTGGGAACAAAACACTATAAAAAGCATTATAACAGATTTACAAACAAACTAAATAGAACTTCTAAAAATAAAATATAATCCAAATTTAAAGCTCAGAAAAATGGAAGAAAAAGGGACAGAGGGAATTTGCAAAGAGAGAATGCCTAAGAATTTTTAAAACTGATTGAAGGCAAAGATCCACAGATTCAAAGACCCTAGAGAATTCCAAAAAGGATAAATAAAAAGAAATTCACCTTTTCACAAATCATAGAAACTCTTTTTAAAATTATTCTGTAGAGATGGAGTCTTTCTATGTTGCTTAGGCTGGTCTCAAGCTCTTGGCCTCAAGCAATCCTCCCACCTCAGTCTCCCAAAGTGCTGAGATTGCAGGCATGAGCCACTATACCCAACCCAAATCATAGAAACTATTTTTTAAAAAAGATAAAGGGAAAATCATAATTGCAGTCTATGAAAATGGAGAGATTACCTGCAAAGAAGTAGCATTTAGATGGATAACTGACTTCTGAACATCAACAATGGAAGCTAAAAGACAATTGAATATCTTTTTAAAGTCGTGATGGGAAGAAAAAGGTAGAATTCTACATTCAGTAAAAATATATTTGAAGAGAGAAGATAAAAATATTCCAGAAAAATGCTTTTGAAAAGTTCATCAGCAGCATACCCTCACCAAAAAAAAAAATTCTGAAAGACATGCTGTAAACAACTGATCCCAGATTGAAGATCTGAGGTATAAGTGTGTATAAAGTGAAAACTGAGTAAAAATATATGGGAATTGAAAATAAACATTGATTGTGTAAATCAGCTAAATAACAATGCCTAATAGTGTTAAAAATTCAAAGAGCATTATTACCAGATAGCAAATATATATAAATAAAAAGTATGATAAATGGAGTTATAATGTTCTAAGGTTATTTGGAAGATGGATAACAGTTATTTCTTAAATTTGTTCTTTTATAATTTAAAGATACATTTTTGTAATTTCCAGAGTAGCTTCTAAAATAACATAAATAGAGCACATAATACACAAAACAATTAAGAGGTGGAACAAATATAGTAAAACTAAACAGAGAAGAACAAGAATAAAATTGATATAGAAAATGTATAGCATAAAAATTCCAAATATATCTGAAATTACAATTAATATAAATCAACAATGCTTCAATTAAGGAAAAAATGAAGTTAGAAAAACATAAAATCCAACTACATACAGTTTTCAAAAGACACATAAAATATAAAGATATAGAAAAGTTGAAAGTAAAAGGTAGCATGAAAATACAAATAAAAAGAAAGATGATATTGCTATATTAATATCAGATAAAATAGAATTTGAGGCAAAGATCATTTCTAGAGGTGAGGACTATCACTTCCTAACAATAAAAAGGTTCAATTTATGAAAAAAGCAAAATAATTTTTAAATTTATGTGCATTTAATAACATGGCCTAAAATAGATAGTGCAAAATTAACAGAAGATATGGAAAGGCCGGGCATTGTGGCTCACAACTGTAATCCCAGCACTTTGGGAGACCGAGGTGGGCGTATTATGAGGTTAGGAGATCCAGACCACCCTAGTTAACACGGTGAAACCCCATCTCTACTAAAAATACAAAAAAAAAATTAACTGGGTGTGGTGGCGGGCACCTGTAGTCCCAGTTACTTGGGAGACTGAGGCAGGAGAATGGCAAGAACCCAGGAGGCAGAGCTTGCAGTGAGCCAATATCAAGCCACTGCACTCCAGCCTGGGCAACAGAGTGAGACTCCTTCTCAAAAAAAAAGAGAGAGAGATGGAAAAATAAACATGCACAATTTGTAAGATTTGACACCTCTATTTCAGTAATTTATAGAATATGCTGATAAAAACTAGCGAGGATATAGAAGATTCAAAAAACAGTATTGCTATTGTTTGAATGTATATATCCCTCCAAAATTAACATGTTGGAACTGAAACCCTAAGGTGACGGTGTTAAAAGGTGGGGTATCTGGAAGGTGATTAGGCCATGAGGGTTCTGCCCTCATGGATGGGGTTAGTCCTTTATAAAAAGGGTTGAGGGAGCAAGTTCTTCCCTTTTTGCCCTTCTACTCCTTTGGCCATGTGAGGACACAGCATTCATCTCTTTTTCACCTCTTTGACTATATGAGGATGTAGCAAGATGCACCATCTTGAAAACAGAAAGTAAGCCCTCACCAGACAGCCCCAATCTACCAGCACCTTGATCTTAGCATTCCCAGCCTCCAGAACTGGGAGAAAATTAATGTTTGTTCTCTATAAATTACCCAGTCTAAGGTGTTTTATTATAACAACACTAGGAAAAGGATCAATAAACCTGATCAAATAGACATCTAGAGAATGGTGTGCCCAACAGCTGCAGAATATACCGTTTTTTGCAAACATACACATATATTTACAAAAATAGACCATATAATGGACCATGAAGCAAGTCTCAACAAATTTCCGAGGACTCAGCACAATGCAACTAAATCAGAAACACTGTGAAAATAATTTTTAAGTTCTCAAACATTTGGAAAGTAAGATGTATCGATCATAGGTCACAGAAGAAATAATGGAAATTTAAAACATTTAGAGCTAAACGACAGTGAAAATACTATACTCTGACCAACTTGTAGTAAATATAAGCTTTAAAATGTACCTATTAGTAAAGAAAAAAATTGATTTAAGCATCCATCTCAAAAAGTTAGGATAAAAAGGGAAGAAAAAATTGGAAGAGGGAATAACAGAAATCAATGATATGGGCCAGACATACCAAAGAGGAAGCAAAGCCAAAGTTGATTATTTGGAATAAGAGATGGGACAAGTAACTCATAGTGGGAATGAAAAGGAAATCCATGTAGATAAATGTTGAAGACATCTAACAGATAAGAGAAAAATTTGAGCAACTTAATACCTATAAATTTGAAAACATAAATGAAATGGACACCATAATATATCTGGCATCTTTGACACCCAGAGCAGATAACTTTTAACATTCTCATCTTCTATTCAACAAAATTATTTTCAGGAATAATCACATAATCAAACAAGTAATAATAATGGGAAAAAAGCAAAGCGAAATTTTTTTATTAAATTTTGTATGCTAGTAAACATAGACGTAAGTTTGAAAAATGTAATAAAATACCTGTTATAGAAAAAGGATGAAAACTGGATCAAATACTTTTTAAATGGATGTATGTTTCACAGTAGATGTTATCTTATGTTGTCTTAATTATTTTTAAATTCCTGTTCCTGGACTATCCTGAAGACACGAATTTAGTAATTTCGAAGTATATTTTGAGTCTAGGGAAGGAAAACCAAAAAAAAAAAGAAAAAGGATGAAAAAGTAATGGATTAATGCTTTTCAGTTGCCTTAATGTTGTGTTGGTTTTGGGTTTGTTTGTTTGTGACAGGGTCTTACTCTGTTGCTCAGGCTGGAATGCAGTGATGCAATCATGGCTCACTGCAGCCTCGACCTCCCAGGCTTACACCAGCCTCCCAACTCAGCCTCTTGAGTAGCTGGAACCATAGGCATGCACTACCATGCCTGACTAATTTTAAAGTTTTTTTTGTAGAGATGAGATATCTGTATGTTGCCCAGGCTGGTCTCAAACTCCTGGACTCAAGTAATCCTCCAGCCTTGCCCTCCCAAGGTGCTAGGATTATAGGTGTGAGCCACTGTGCTCAGTTGCCTTAATGTATTTTTAAAAGGAAAATACCTATGCTTACTTATTTATCTGTCATAGTAATGGATACACATATCATAATTTCCATTTTTGAGCCTAAATTTCTGTAATTTTCTCAATGACTTTATCGAAATTTATCTTCTCCATATATTCATGTCCATAGACAATCTGGCCAGATTTGTCAATCTATTTCACTCAGTTGACCAAAACATCTATTTTATTTATTTTAATTTTGAAAAGTATCTTCTATATGAAGGAATAGATATATAAGTCATCAGAAAAAGTATTAAATACAATACTGAACTCGGCTGCTATTCATAAAAATCTCACCTCACAACAAATTTCAGAAATTGCAATGCTGTCCATGCCTTTGTTTCCTTAGGATCCATTCCAGCCACTTTCAAATATCAATACAGATATTTGAAAACACCAAGTGGTCACAGAATGATAGAATTTATGTAATTCAAGTTATATTTCTTTGTTTTTCTAATCGCTGTGCTATCACTGTTAATTTCTAACATACACTTGAAGCCCAGAAACATGTAGTAACCCAAGACTTAGATATATTACCTGCACCCAAAGCAGGTAAGCTCCAATAATTCCCAACTGTATAAACTTACCCCAGAAACAAAGGTGTATAGCTGAGTCCAAGTGTTTCAAGAACTAACTCTATAATTACGAATTCTCCAAATTAATTTTTACATAGAATGTAGTGTGTTTTAAAGAATAAGTTTTTTAAAATGCCAATTTGAAGCTTACACACATATCATGAAGATGCAACAGAAATCTCAGCCATTATTTTAGAACTTAACCCAAAAGATGTTGGGGTATTATTTGGAATTGCTGACATTTTCATTGATTGTACTTTTGCTTAAAAATTTTCCACAACGATCTCCCTTATTGCATACATCCATGAGTGCACAGCTCCCACCACCCTGAATGGACAAATTTGTAGAAAATTATGACTTATTAAAACTGCCTCTGTATACCAGAACACATATATAAGAATGTTCATAGCAGTATTTTTCACAATCACAAAAGAAATTGAAAAAAAAAACCCATAATGTGCACCAACAATAGAAACGTCAAATAGTGCATGTTATAGCCATACAATGGAATACTATACAGCCAACCTCCCACCCACCTTCTAATTGTATTCTCTTTCTTTTCTTTATAATATCTAATGCAATTTGTTCAGTCTCATTTATTGCTGGTTTCCCCCACTGGCTGGTAAGGTCCATGAAGTCAAGCATCAAGTCCCAAATTACATCTAGCACTCAGCTTCATGCCTGAGACATGGTAGGCACTCAGAAGTCATTGAATGAATGAATGAATGATGAGTGGTTACAGTTGAGCCCTGCTTGCCTGGGAGCCATTCCACCACTTTGAGGTGACTTTGTTGTGATCTACTATGTATTTATCTTTTTGTTTCCTTCTCAAAGGAAAACCTTATTTTCCTCATTTCCAAAATATTGGAGGACCCTCCCTATATGCTTAAATACTAAAAGGATAGGCAGTGGTTGATGTGGAATTGATTTACTCTGAAGACTTCTAACACTAATCAGAATACAACAAATATAAATGATTAGCGTTTACTGAGTGCTTACTCTTTGCAGACACAACCCTAAGAGTCTCACATGCAACTCCTTCAATATTCACATTGGTACTAGTAATTAACATCATTGTGCAGATGAGGAAACTGAGGCACCAGGAATAATTTTTCAAATCTCAGACAGCTAGGTAAAGTGATGGGGCTGGATTCAAACCCAAGAGACTACACTGCACTCTGCTGCATTAAATACTCAGGGTTGAAAATTAAATGATGATTAATTGCAGCTCATACATCAGATTGGTTGGCAGGTTGAACAGCATGGTCTGGGTTGTGTGGTGAAGAAAGACTGAGCTGATGGGCACCACATGGAGCCTGTGAAGCCAGGCTTCAGAAAGCCAGTGCTCATGCAGACTTGCAATAAAGAACCCTTCAGATCCCACTTTTTTCCTGTGCTGGGTAATCACAGGATTTACCTGAAGGAGTCAGGATTTTGTCTCTTGTGATCCTGGCTGGGGGCTCAGAGTGCCTGTTGCTACTGGAGTCATCTATAATTAGAGGATTAAACATCTCACATTTGGGCTGACTGCGGGCATCCTTGACAAGCAGTCTAACTGATGGGTACAATGTCTCTGTGGTTTGTGGCTCCATGCAGAGATGGATAGAACTTCAGAAAAACAGAACAGAAACATAAACTGCAGATACCTTTCAAGTTTTCATTTCTGCCTGCTCAGGTTTTATTCCCCATTTTGAACATTTCATGCACCAGAGACACATGGTCATCCTTCTTCCTTCTTCTGCCACCCTGCAGACTGGCTGCAGCCCCACATCCACACAGCTCTTACCGCACTATACTGGATTATATACACTCCAGGGACACTGTTGATTCATACCCACAGGTTTGTTTGGCACAGGTAAAAGCCCTGGGCATTTCTTCCAAAGCTGCTTTTCCTTTCGCTGGCTCCTCTACATACACTGGCTTCTGAGCTGGGGCTGGTGGTTCTGCATTCCCTCAGGCTCCATTAGGTCCCTAGAAGGACTGACCCTTAAATATTCAGCTTTCAGTCTTTCTGACTTTTCTTCTGGTCAGCTACTGGGATACTGTCAAATTATAGCATGCCTGTTATACAAATACCAAGTAATACAAAAATATATTAAGGAGGAAGTAAAACTTCTCCATAATTCTACCCACATTCTAGAGGTGAATGCCATTATTAACTTGGTGCTGATATTCACAAACTCCTTCAAAGCATAAAAAAATTGATAGGAAGGTAGATGTTAGCATACTCTAAAATATTTCTACTACTTTACAATCTAGTTTTCTCACTCAATTACATCACATTCGTTCAAGTATGAATAATTTGAAAGATTGATCTACTTGTCCTTATTAATAGCTGCATAGTACTTCTTTTTTAAACTTTTACTTTAAGTTCAGGGTACAGGGCAGTTTTGTTACATAGGTAAACGTGTGTCGTGGGGGGTGGTTGTGCAGATTATTTCATCACCCAGGTATTAAGCCTAGTACCCACTGGTTATTTTCTGATCCTCTCCCTCCTCTCACTCGCCACCCTCTAACAGGCCTCAGTGTATGTGGTTCCTCTCTATGTGTCCAAATGTGCTCATCATTTAGCTCCTGCTTATAGGAGCATAGTATTTGTAGCCCAAAAGCAAACCCATCTGAGTGAAGAGAATCATCACCCATCTAGATAAAAATTTAGCTGCCTTCCTTGACATCTCCCCAGATCCAATAATTACCAAATCCTGGTAAATTTTCTTCCAGAATTCACTCAAATGTACCCCTCCTTTCCATTATTGCCACCACTTCAGTCCAAGTTACCATCTTCTCTCATCTGCACTTCTACAGTTGTCTCTCAATTGGTACCTTTTCAAAGTAGAAATCTAATCAGATCACAGATCAGCAATCCCCAAAATCCAGCCATTCTTGCTTTAAACACATTATAATAGCTTCCCGGTACTCTTAACATATAGACAAGATGGCTTAACATGGTCCACAAAGCCCTCCCGGAAAGGCCCCTGCTGGTGCCAAAGGTAATACACATTTAAAATTTTGATCAACATAATCAACCTGCTCTCCAAAAAGGGAGACAAAGTCATATCACCACCAATGATACTGGAAAGTGCAAGTAAGATGTGTTTGTATAACTTCCTCACCTCCCTGCCACCACCACCATTACCATACTATCCAAAAAAAACACAAAACTCAGGGCCTAAATGTTGATTTAGCCAGCATTATGTCTTTACATCTATAAAATAATATGATTTGAGGCGATTTCAAATTAATACAGAAAATGCTGTAGTAGCTTCAGCTCTGCCAGCTATATTGCCACACAAAGACTCAGTTGGGAGGTAATTACAAACCTTAGCAAACAGGGCCTCCCACAGACCTGCAGGTGGGTGGGTCTGCTTGGCTACGGAGTATTTCCAATTTTAGTATCTCCAGGGCAGCCAACTGGAGACTGCCATCTGGTTTGTGAGAAGAGGTCCCTGGATAGTTCTTTCTTCAATCTGGAAAAGGGCTTGCTCTCCATTTCATTTTTTAAACTCTTCTCTGGATCAATTTGAGGCCACATCCTCCTCACACGTTTTTTCCAAGGTTAATTCTTTATTAATGCTCAGCAAATTGTGAGATTTCTGATCCAAGAAGAGAATGACATTTTGAACCCATTTTTACACTGGATGCTGGTTCAGTCCCAACTTACTACTGCCAGATTATCCATATTTTTTTATGCAAGCCAAAGTAAAAAAAAAAAAAAAGCTTAAAATTTTCCCCAAATACAGCTTCCGTATTTTATTCATTCATCCAATAAAGAACTGTCAGACACCTATTATATGCCAAGCACTGAATTAAGTGAGAGGAAAATACCAAAGAAAATGACAGAAATAATCCTCGTTCTCCTTAGGATTGCAGCCTAGCAAAATAGTGTGTGAGGTAAATAGGGCTCTAGGACAACGAGTTATTTCTGACTTTCATAAAGGCCACATTTCTATCCTCATCATTCAATGTCAAGTCTCATCTAGAAAGCTTCTTGAGTTAGCTATAGAACCTGTACTTTGTTTTTCCAGAGATAACATCCTCAAACAAGATGGAACCTCTCAATTTGATGTCTTTAGTTCTCAGGGTTTTTGTGCTATTCTTCTTGTCTGCTTTTTAAAAATCTTCCTGGTCCTATGGTCAATTAAATTATTGATCCCAATTCTTTACCCTCCATCCCTCATACTTATGCCCTTTGCCAAGTGAGTTTGCTAACTTCTACTGGAAGGTCTTGACCCTGGGCTTAGCCAAGTGACTTACTTTGTCCAGTGAGATGTTAGCAAACATGACTTGGGCAAAAGCAATGTGCTTCCTTGCATGGGCATGCTTTCTTACACTTCTACTGCAACCGTGATAAGAACATGTCCCAGGAAGTCCACTGATGTAAGGAGGGTGAAAGGTTAGTGGAGTAAACCTGGATCCAACCTGGAGTCAGGCCTGTTGGACCTAGATTAGCCCACCCCAGTCTATTGTCAGATGCGTGAGTGAGAATAAATAATTTGTGGCTGAAGGCACTGAACTTGAGGTTTTATTACACAGTAAGTGATTCATACAGTCTCCTACAATTTGTATACACATCCCTAAGTCTCTCCTCTCTAAAACTCCATTAGCCTCCCTCTGGAACCCCAAACAAAAAGATGACTGCACTTTAAGTTTTTTGAGGGGAGCACAAATCTGGTATTTTTACTAACAGATTGAGCTGTCCCTCTGTTCTCTCTTTGTCTGGTAAAGCTGCTGTCTCAGCTACCTTCTGCACTCCCTCCAATCAAGTGGCACAGGAATTCTTCTAGGCTCTTTCCTGGAGAAGTCCTGAGAAGGAACTTTAGTTCTAGAGCAACACATGCCTGCATTAAAAGTATGACTCTGATGTTTATTAGCTGTGTGACCCTGAGCTTCGAAGTAATTTAAAGTCTCTGAATCTCATTTTACTGATCTGAAAAAAATGAGGCTATTACTCTTCTCAAATTAAACAATATTATTTATGTAAAAATCTTGGCTCTGGGCTCAATTTTGGTATTCAATAAAAGTTGTGTGGTGTTTTTTGCTTTGTTTAATATTGTTTTATAACTGTCATTAATCTGTGGTTTTGTTTTCTATTTATAACTATCACCAACCTTTACTGTGTCTGGGGAATTATCAGGATTTAAGAGGTAAAAAGAGGCCTTCCTGCACTTTCTAGAAGAGAACAAAAATTGGGAGGGAAAATGCCTCATAGGACCACTTCAAAATCTCAAAGGAAGCAATCAACATATATGACTATGTAAAAATAAAGTTATGTCAGATCTTTAGGGTAAACATGGCAAAAAGTAGCCAGACATGGGTCTCCCTCTCATATCTGATGGAATAATCCAAAATTAGCAAACAATAATAATACCAGCAAAAAAAATCATCAACAACAACCCCAATACCTAAAACTTCAAAAAGTGGTGACCAAGAAGTTAGTCAAGTTTTTAGTGTGACTCTGTAAGTTGCACACTACAAAGTAACATTGCCCTCAACTCCTCAAACCAAACTGGGGAAAGGGTGAATCAAAAAAAATCCTGAGACTTCCTCCAACAGCCTCCAGTGTAAAGAGAAGAATAGGGTCTGAGCCAAGTAAATATCATGGCAAAACTCTCAAGATACCAATAAAATCCCCATAGCACGCAGAGGGGAATCTTGAGGTCTCCAGAGAAAAAGGAAAATGGCCTTTCAAGGTGTTGTGCTGAATTCTGAGGACAATCTGAAGCCAGAATATTCCCTAGGAAACAGACACACTGACTAGAATGTGTAAACACAGAACAGGGTACTTAATAAAATTCCAGAAGATAGCCTAGAGCCCAGGTCATGCCGCCCCAGGAGAATTCTACTCCACCCACCACCCTAGATCCTGCTCTGTGCTCTTAGGAAAATCAAAAAGTGAATAAAACTGCAATTGCCCAAGCTTCAATCTGTAGCTGAGGCGAAAAACAGATCTCAGTTATAGAAGGAATGGAGCCAAGGAGAATTCAGACACACTGGATCATAGAAAAGAGAGAAATGAACAGAGCTGCCCACATCAACAGGAATAATAAAAGAAAAAGGGGCCAGGAGCAGTGGCTCACACCTGTAATGCCAGCACTTTGGGAGCGCCGAGGCAGGCAGATCACAAGGTCTGGAGTTCGAGACCAGTCTGGCCAATATAGTGAAACCCTGTCTGTACCAAAAATACAAAAATTAGGTGTGGTGGCGGGCGCCTGCAGTCCCAGCTACTCAGGAGGCTGAGGCAGGAGAATTGCTTGAACCCGAGAGGCAGAAGTTGCAGAGAGCTGAGATCGTACCACTGCACTCCAGCCTGGGAGACAGAGCAAGACTCCGTGTCAACTAAAAAGGGTGAAAAGAAGAAGGAAAGAAAGAAAGAGAGAAAAAGAGAGAGAGAGGAAGGAAGGAAGGAAGGAAGGAAGAGAGGGAGGGAGGGAGGGAAGGAAGGAAGGAAGGAAGGAAGGAAGGAAGGAAGGAAGGAA
>NW_012098544.1:427039-553359 GCF_000951045.1 Mandrillus leucophaeus | reverse complement strand
GGAAGGAAGGAAGGAAAGAAGGAGGGAGGGAGGGAAGGAAGAAGGAAGGAAGGAGGGAGGGAAGGAGGGAAGAAGGAAGGAAGGAAGGAAGGAAAGAACGAGGGAGGGAAGGAAGAAGGAAGGAAGGAAGGAGAGAAGGAAAAGAAAGAGAGAGAGAGAAGGAAGGAAGGAAGGGAAGGAAGAGGGAGGCAATTATACGTTTACCACAGCAAAAGGAATATAACATGCTGCTGACAAAGTACCCATCTTAGAAGAAATTCCTACAACTGATTTGGGCTACAAAGAAACAACAGAAACATGAAATCAATCATCAAGAACATGAAAATGAAATTTTAAAACAACAGAATGAGACCAAAAGACCAAAAGAGAAATTATATAGCTATGAAAAGAGAAATTATATAGCTATCAAAACAGAAATTACATAGCTATGAAATAACCTAAAGACAAAAGTCACATTATTAATGAACTAATAATGCAATTTTAAACATCAGTGAATAATCTAGGCTTGACTGAAGAATAAATAGCTGATTGATCAAATAGACATTGAGATGATTAAAAATAAATCTTGGCAAAAAAGATGACTTTTTAAAGCACTTAAATGATGATAAATATAATGGACAAAGGTCATCCAACACAGAAATTATTCCTGAAAAAGAACCCCAATCAGAATAAAAATATATTTGGACATATAACACATAAAAATAATCCTTGCTATAAAAAAAATAGCTAATACCATCTGCCTGTAATCCCAGTTACTCGGGAGGCTGAGGCAGGAGAATTGCTTGAGCCCGGGAGGCGGACGTTGCAGTGAGCCAAGATCAAGCCACTGCACTCCAGCCTGGGTGACAGAGCAAGACTCTGTCTCAAAAAAATAAATAAATACAATAATGACTAATACCATCTGCCTGAAAATTCCAGTATGGAATTATCGACAAGATATCACCTTCCTGCACTATTGAGACCCAACACTATTAGAAAATAAAAATAAAAAAGTATTTGGGCGTCCAGTACCCTCCGAAAAAGTATAGAATCACCTATAAGAAAGTGAATATCAGACATATAAAGATAGCAGACAAACATTCTCAACATGAACGAGCAGGGAGAATAAAACATCTAAGAGTTCTAACTAATAATAAATTCAGTCAATCAAAAATGAATAGGGGAGCTATGATAGAAGAAACAGTGCAAAATTCAATACTCAAAATCATTGGAGCAATGCTCATAGAGTCTTATGGGAAAGAAAGTGGGACATCAAATTTTTATACCCAGCCAACTCAATGCGAAGACAACCAACAGAAATTTGGAAGTATACAAGAACCCAGAGAGTAAACTCTATAAGTACACCTGGAAAAGAACTTCACAAGGAAATCCAGCAAACCAAAACTGAACAAGAATTTTAGAAAATAAAGAATTCGGGACAGCAGAAGCTGTGGTACAAGGACAGGTAAGGAGCAGCAAGTTCACTTAATTACAGACATAAAACTAAACCATGGTAATGATAGAATCATAGAACTGTAATTGTAGAATATAAATCCTTTATACTGACTTTATAAAAATGTTACTAAAAAACTCAGAAGATGAGGGGAGTGGAAAATGAGGTGAGAGGAAGATTAAAAGTTTTAATTTCCTCATCTTTCATAGCAGAGAGTCAATCAATATGTCTAAAATTAAACATGGATCTTAAAAAAAAACTCCAGCTTTTGTAATTTTTTTATAATCATTTTGTAACCTTAGGGAAAACTTTTAGGATCTAATATCTCTGGTGGAAAAAAAAAATTATCTGAAGTTCTATAATTTATTTGATTTCTCTTTGGTTTCTTTTTCTTCTGTTAAATTCAAGAAAAATTCAATTTAATGCTTTTTATTTTTCTAAAAACGTAAAGTAAGACCCAATTTTTACTAATTTATTCAGCATTTTTCATTTCATTTATACACTTAAGGAGATACCTGGAATTATTCTCACTTGAAGTTATTAGGCTACTTCTTGACAGAAGAATTTGAGACAATATTTTTATTCTCTTTTTTATTTTGCTTCCATACTTTCAATCCTGCATATACTATTTATATAAAAACAAATTCATAGAGTTTTAAGTACTGAAATATCAAATCGCAAAAATTTGTCATAAAATTCTCTCTGTGTGCATGCCCCTTGCAATATGACTATGCAGCTCTACCATCAACAGGTAGAATCTATTTTCCTATCCCTTGAGCCTGAACTGGCCTTATTACTTGCTCTATCCAATAGAATGTGGCAGAAATAATACACGATTTCTGAACTTAAGTTTTAAAAGGCCTTGTGGCTTCTTCTCTCGCATTCTTGGAATACTCCCCTGAGATTGCCGTATGAAGAAGCCTAGGCTAATTTATTGAAGGAAGGGAGGCCACGTGGAGCAGTCCAAGCTGTCCAAGCCCCACAGACCAGACAACCACCTGACAACTAGCACTAACCAGCACACGTCTTGGTCATCTGGCCCCAGTAAAGCTGCTAGGTAACTGCAGCCACTGAGTGACCCCAGGTGAAGTTGGAAGTAAAACTGCCCAGCTAAGCCCAGTTCAAGATGAAAGACTAAGCACATACACCTGTCTGTCTTTTCTCCCAAAGTCCATTGAACATACATTAAAGAAATACAAAAGGAATGAAGTCATAAGAACAAATTCCAATGGCCAAGACTGAGTCACATGCTCATGTCTAAACCAATCCTGGCAAGGGGAATGAGACCACAATAACTGGCTCATACATCATGACTCATCCTCTAGCTCTGGGAGGAGATCGCCTTCCCTGAGTATAAGGCCTAGCAGATGCTAAGTATCCAAAATACTAGAGGTTTTTCAGAAAGGAAAAAATGAGGGTCACTTACTTCTACCAAACAATATTATGAAAAACGTATTCCAGAAAACCCTTTCTCAGCAGTATCTGAACACAGAATCAAATATCAAACTGATATTTATGGAGGAAGGAAGAAATACTTGATTATGAATGATTAAATATATGAATGTGCACGTAAGTGGATGAATTAAGGTGGGAGAGTTGAAGAAACACAGATTCTTAGCCTAGAGCAGGGTTCTCAAATTTGAGCACTCATCAGAGTCATTTAGAGGACTTACTGAACCACAGATTGCTAGGACCCACCCCTAGGTGGGGAAAGAGGGGCTTTTCTAGCAAGTTTCTAGTTGATGCTGATATTGCTGATTGGAGACCACCCTGTTAGAATCCCTGCTCAGAGAAGAGATCAAGGGAAGATGTGCTATCACGCAAATATCTTAAGAAGTGTTGTGGCCCAGAGAAAGCTGGTTTGTTCAGCATGGCTCCTGAGTGAATTATTTGGAAGGTTACCTGGAGGTGGATTTTTGACTCAACATAAGAACACATTTTCGAATAACTGGAGGTGTGTACCAGTGGAACAGGCTAACCCTTTCCACCCTCTCGAGCCTCTTTTCCTGCCTTCCTTTCATTTTCCTCCTACCCCTGCTCTGCTGTTCCAACAACAAGTTATAGCCCCGGCTGAGGGCGTAGATCTCACATTTCCACAATCACAAACTTATTTCTCCTAGGAACCAAATGTCAGTAATTTTCTGAATACAACTTTTTAAGAGCAGAGAAAGAATCAGTCTCTAAAATGTCCGTTTCTCTCATTTTGTGCTGTAATATTATGAGAGCAGAGTGATCTACCTTTGATCATTTCTGTATGTTTATCCCATACTGTTACTATCCAATAAAATACTTCTAAAAAAACCAAATCCCATTTTAACATGACACCATTTTGTTTCTCTGAGGAATTATATGGACATCTCTAAAACTGTTGCTTTTGAAGGTGGTACCACACAGGAAATGCTGATAACACAATTTCTTAACACACATCGAGTACACAGGTTACACAAAAGCAGATTCTATTTTAGCTTTTATGAGAGGCCGTTTAAAAGTTAAGTTCTCCTTAATGAAACAGAAAGGAAAAGGGCTTGGCTTTGCTCTTCTCAGCATCCCGGCTTTTCCCTCTTTGTGGCTTATGATGTTTTCCTTCTTCCTCGTGTTATCTGTGTTTCCTGCTCATCTCAATTTGATGACATGTTGCTGAGACAACTAAATCGCTAACCTTCTTAACTTGGCTTTTGTTATGTGCTTGCGTGTGTTTAGGAGGGATATTTTCATTTCTCTTAGAAGGCTCTGTGTCTGCTCTGGGAGGCTATTAGACCTGGAGGTGGAGAACAAGGGAGGCTTCTTAAGTGCTTCCTATTCAAATCGCCTTTTTACTCCCTTTAAACCCATCATTTGTATGTGGTAGGGCACTGGTGGAAGCTTCCCTGCCTCCTATGGTCAGGATTAATTTACTCAGTGATGTCATGCTTGTTCCAGCCCAGACTCCTCCAGGGGAAGGAAAGGTCTGAGAACAAGAAGCACACAAAGTTTCTATCATTTCAATTCCTGTATTTTATCTTCCCTCCCCTTGCCAAAAGTGGGAGGGGAGCGCAGCTTATCTGCAAAATAATTACTCTGTGCAGTCCCTTCATCCATTTGATCATCTGATAAAATAAGTTTAGGACATAAGCAAGAACCACGGTGCCCTCAACACTGGCCTGCCTCAGCACTGAGCCTGTCTTATGCAACAGTCGCTTGTGTATGTGTCTGTGCACTCTCCCTCCACACACCACCCTCTATGGTGCTTCCCTTGGGTCTAACATTTGTCTTTTCTGTTGTTTCCACTCTCATGTTTACCATGGCCCTTCACATACTGAGCGCTCAACAGAGAGCTCTTCCTGCTGCAAAGTAAAATCAGACCCTAGAAAGCAACCCCGTAAGACAATCTACATAATTTAAAGGTAGTTTTCAAAGCTAAAGTTTAGCTGTCAACCCAAATTCACCTAACTAAATCTAAATTGAAATGCAAAAAGGATATTGAATTTAGATACACTTTAGTCCATCTTCAAAATATCTTATTTGGCTAAATTTTTCACTTTTCCAGCAGATTTTTCCTTTGTTTTTGTTTTTCCTTTTTTTTTTTAATTTTACAATTGTAATTCAGGTGTCAGCTCCATGAGTGTCCCAGGTTTCCAGCCTTCTGAACCTTTCTTTCCCATATCTGGTAGATGTCAGATTTCTGCTAATATCTGAGGACTTACATTCTCAGGGCCACTACGAGCTTCAGTTTCCTCCCCGTGCCAAATTCTCAATATCTGTCACATACACACACACCTTCTGTGCTGCATCTCTTATTTAAGCTTCTAGGTGATTTCAGGGGGAAACATAGGCCTTTTATCTTTAATTCCCCAAGTCATACATTAGCCAAGACTGGTGTACATAGGAGACTTACTAAGTTTTGGGCAAGATGGTTCATTAGGTCATAGCATAGAACACAGGACCTGTCCCACCACAAGCCCCGAGGCAGCTCCTGCCCTCAGTTTCACTCAAGGAAGGGCTGAGAAAGAGACAGATTATCTTTTGAACAACTAAATGTGATCTTAAAGCTCCTAGGAAAAGCTCAGCCTTCTAAAAGAGAAAGTAAATTGTGATTTACAAGATCCAGAGCCTAGAGGACTTGAACATAATTGGAGAAAGAAAGAGCTCAGAAGGTGACCACTGCCTCACTTTTCAGAGAGAGACTAGGGAAGGAGCACCAGCCTCACGGAGAGGTTCCACATCCAAAAGGCCTTGGTGTGGCCAGGCGCAGTGGCTCACGCCTGTAATCCTAGCACTTTGGGAGGCCAAGGCAGGCAGATCACTTGAGGTCAGGAGTTTGAGACCACCCTGGCCAATATGGCGAAACCCTATCTCTACTAAAAATACAAAAATTAGCCAGGCATGGTGGCTGGCACCTGTAGTCCCAGCTATCTGGGAGACTGAGAAAGGAGGATTGCTGGAACCCAGAACGCAGAGATTGTAGTAAGCCAAGATAGCGCCACTACACTCCAGCCTGGACGACAGAGTAAGACTCTGTCTCAAAAAAAAAAAAAAAGCCCTTGTTGTGACCGGAGAGCCACGTGAGAAGACAGGAGCATGGCCTCCGGGTGCCCTGAGAGGGAGAAGTATGATTCTCAGTGAACAGAGAGTTTAGTTACACACTCACTCCAAAATGTTCCCACTCCAGTTACAAAGATTATATGTCTATTCTTTTTTTAATTGAGATAAAATTCACCATTTTAACCATTTTTATCAGACATCGATCTGCTTCTCTCCCATATCAGTCTATGGTACTGGAGAAACTGAGATTTTCGGAGGCTGGGCATGCAAACACCAAGAGTAACTTTTACTTCTCAATGCCCCCTTGCCCTAGTGAGAGCTAATGTATTTCTCAAGTGCCCCTCTCCAACATTTAGGATGATAAAACTTTAGCTTCTCTTATGACAATATCACACCAGAGAATGTATCTCTGACCTGTCAATCTCTCTTCTATTCACCATATTAGTCAGCTTTACTATAGCATAATGCAGTAACAAACAGCCCCTAAATTTGGTGGCTTGTAACAACAAAGATTTCTTTCAACATGTGAGAAATTTCAGTTATGGTGGTAATATTTAGAACTTAATCAGAAAACATGTGGAAAATGTTCTACTATCTGCCTCATTCCTTTATTTTTCCTTGTAGTTGAATCTTATTTCAACACTAGATTTTAAGTTCTTTGAAGGCAGAGATTATGCCTCATACTCATATTTTTCTCACTTTACCTGGTGTGTGGTTAATTAAATATTTCTTGAAGGAACCAATGAAAAAATGAATCTATTGAAGAACTGTGAATAGGTATGTGAATTAATAGGCTGAGACTTAACATTCGCTTTCTTGTTAAATGGCAATTAAATGCATTGACATTCATTATAGCCTGAATATACTGAGAATCTAATTGCTCACATGTTGCTCATGTAATCTCCAGTTTTTCAATGACAACTTGATGTCTTTCTGACATACTTATTGTACCTGGATCAATGGCTATTTAACTGCTAATTGATCTTTTATTAACATATAATAACTTATTAAATCTAAATTAAAGTCTTAATTGAGACACTTTATCTGCAGTGTTTCAACATACAATCCTCATAATGTAATGGATAATCGACAGAAAAGCTAGTAACATATTATCTGTCACCTTTCTCATTGACCTGAGAACAAATTTTCAGCATGAAGATTTTTTCACTTCATTAAGAAACCTGAGTGGCAACTAAACCCAAGAATGCAACAACACCGTGAAATTTTTCAGTTTTCACACACAGAACTAGTTCCCCAGCTTCTGCTTTCTTCCTCACCCCTCCACCGAGGCCACTTGGCTACCAGTAGTAGGCAGCAATAAACGAATGCTGTTACTTTAAACATAAGCATGGCCAGCACAGCTACAAAAGAGGCTGCAATAAGCCATAAAGACAGCCTTCCTCTCCCACCCCAACAACCCTCTCTTGGCTCCCAGCTCTTCAGCACTTATGTATCCTTTTCCTCACTTCAACCCACCCACTCCCCATCCGGCCTGGTTTTATTGAGTGTCTCTGCCTCAGTAAACGGGATGGTCCTGCCCGTTGTTCTGCCATTTGGTCTAAAGTTCCCCTTACCTATACATAATTTCCTTTTATTTACTCTTCTCTAATTCATGCACTGATGTTCTCAAACTCTGCTACCTCAGTGCTACTCCAGGCACCTAGCACTTATGAGATACATACTGTCCTAGTCTATTTTGTGTTGCTGTAACAGGATACCTGAGACTGGGTAATTTATAAATGAAAGAGATTTATTTAGCTCACAGTTCTGGAGGCTGGCAAGTCCAGGATGGGGCACCTGCATCTGACTGACTTCTGGTGAGGGCCTCATGCTGCATCATAACATGGCAGAGAAGTGAAAAGGCAAGCAAGCACGTGCAGAAGAGAGCAAACACAAGGAGAAGCCTCACTTGACAACAACCTGCTCTCAGGTTCTCTGCAGGAACTCACTCCCAGGATTAATCTATTCATGAGGAATGCATCCCCATGACCAAAACACCTCCCACTGTGCCCCACCTTGCAGCACCGCCACATTGAGGACCAAGCTTCAACATGAGTTTCAGTGGGGACAAACCATATCGGAACCATGGCACATATCTAGGGCCAATCCTGAGTTCAGCCGTCAGCTCACACCTGTGCTGATCCGGATCCAGACTTGAATTCTGCTTTTCCTCTGGGAGCCTCTGGATGATCATCTTGCCCATGGACCCTGTTCGTGGGTTTTGCGTATTACCTTTTTCTCAATAATGACAGCCCTCTCCTGGTGCCTAGGACTTTGCTAGCTGCTCTCAAACGTTCCTGGTGCTCACAACATACCTAAATTTCTGAAGGCCACTTGTTTCTGAATCCCACCATAGTTGTAGATACCAGATATCCTACCCAGCATCCACTCCTCACCCATGCCAACAAAGTGTCCTCTGCCAGATAGCCCATATGCCTCAGGGGAAGCAGAGAGCTACTCCAACTCCAGGGATTGGCCTAACTAATCCAAAGGAAATCTCTTCCTCCCTGCTAGGGATTGGTTTAAGAATGAGTCGTTGAGGATTGAGGATTGACTTGCTAGGGGCTCCTGGGAAAGTGTTTCCTTGCTCTGCTGGGAGACCATCCAGAAGGGACATTCTCACTTGTCCTCTGGAAATTATCATGTCCATATGTTACGCCCGGGGCTGGTTAATCACCTCATCACCAGTCTCGAGATAATGCTGGCATGTAGTAGAAGACAGAATGAAGAAAATCACACAGAAATGGAGCCAAAACCACTGGATAAAGTCAACCCTGAAGTCAGCCCTGCTTCTGAGTTCTTGTTACAAGACTGAATGAATTCTCTTTTGGTTTAAATCTGTTGTGTTGGGCTTTTCTACTATTATGGCTGAAAGCATCCTGGCTGATGGACTGTTTTCCACATGCTTCTCAGAACTCAGATTTCTTTAGGTGAAACACATCCCTCACTTTTGCAGTGCTCAACACTGGTCTTTTAATCAGGCCAATATCCCACTGCACCTATATTCTCTGCAGAATTGACTTTTCTTAACATGTGGGTGTATGTTAAATATCTGCTGTTCGATACCTCAGGAAGCAAGTCTCATTCTAAGTTTCAACCCTTCCCAGTCACTTGAGCCCTACTATACAACTGTTTGAAGAGAACTCATGTAAAAGTACATATTACAACTGCTGGGAATTCCAACTCAGTGTGAGGACCTAGCCAAATACTTTTAGAATATATGGAGCTACAAAAGGTGACAATTTCTTCAAATCCAGTCTATAAATATAATATTTAAAGTGAGAATAGTAGGCATAAAGTCTAAAGATAAATGAGAAAATCTCTCTAACAAGTAATGGCATTAAGTATATATTTGGCAAGATGGCAATCATATTACAAAAAAAAAATGTCTTCCTTGAAAGTGGCTATCAGAAAGTAACATCACTGAGATTATAAATACATATATATGCGTATATACACATATATAGAATGATCTTTTTGTAAATATTTTTCTATAATATTCATTGACCACTTTGCTCAGAACGATCAAAGTGCACCTCTTGTTTTGAAACACAATGTTGAAAATGTGATTTTTATTGACATTTCCATTTTCGTAAATGGGGTTAAGGGTCTCAGAAAATGCTTAACTGAGCTGGCAAAAAGAAAGTTTGTTGCTTGTTGGCCAGGCTCCTACCAGAAGTCCTTCCCACTCCCTCTCTGCGTTTCTATCCATAGAGGCATCCTGCTCTGATGAGCACTCATAAAACAGTGACTGCACAGATAGTCCTTGCCCTAGTTTAGCCAGATGCCATCATGCATTAACTACTTCCAGGAGTGGGATGTGTGTTCACTTTAAAATGAAGCTTTTTTTTGCTAACGATGAACAAGTAGCATAATTTTATGGGGGAAAAATTTCATTTCTATCCCAAACACAGGTAAATATTATAGGGATAAGCTACATGTAGTAGTGATGGGAACACAGTTTTTTGAATGACTTGGGTTCAAATCCTGATGCTTCACTTACCAGTTAAGTAAGCTTGAGTGGACTCAAGTTGATGACTTAAGCTTCTGGCTCAGTGTCATCACCCATACAATGGTGATGATAACAGATCAATGGGGAGCATGATATTTAATGTACATAAAGAATAGGACACAACACCTGGCACAGAGTAACATTCAATCAATAGTAGCTATTTTTTAGTTCATTATTTTTTTCATCCAAAATAAGAACCAATGCCATCAGCAGGATAAATTACCTTGTGAAACAAACCTAGTGTTTTAGTTGTCACCACATCCCCATCTGTGCTGTCATCCTGTCTTTCAGTGTCTACTCCCTCACCCAGACCCTAGCCCTGGCCACTCGTTTTGGCCAATCTCAATGTCAAGAACTGCCCCTCACACTGTTCTCCATAGCGGTATATATTTACATGCCATTCTCTCCAACAGCCCTGCTTCCTGCTTCTCTAATAAGGAATATAATTTTTTATTTTTATTACAGTGCCACTTCTTAAGTGGGCATGCGTACCCTCCTATTTGAAACACTTAAAAATCACTGGTCTTAGCCAGGCGCGGTGGCTCAAGCCTGTAATCCCAGCACTTTGGGAGGCCAAGACGGGCGGATCACGAGGTCAGGAGATTGAGACCATCCTGGCTAACACGGTGAAACCCCGTCTCTACTAAAAAAAATACAAAAAGACTAGCCGGGCGTGGTGGCGGGCGCCTGTAGTCCCAGCTACTCGGGAGGCTGAGGCAGGAGAATGGCGTAAACCCTGGAGGCGGAGCTTGCAGTGAGCTGAGATATGGCCACTGCACTCCAGCCTGGGCGACAGAGCGAGACTCCGTCTCAAAAAAAAAAAAAAAAAAAACACTGGTCTTAGGACCTTGCATTTCCCAACTTCCCTCTCCTGCCCACTCCCCACCATTACTGGCACCACAGGCAAGCACTTTGCCTATGCCAGGCCCACTCCCACTTACTTTGAACACTCAGCCAGTTCTTAAGCTCTTTGACAAATATTTCCCTGATCTAAACACTCTAGCAAGGTTGGATAGCTAGGGTGACTGGCTTCCACAGGGCCCTATATTTACTTATCTCACAACCCTCATCATATTGGATTGTCATTGTACTTTTCACATCCAACTCTTTTTACGCAACTATGAGCTCCTCAAGAACAGGGACCATGGATTATGTGCTCTGTAGGCCCAGAGCTCACCATGGTGCCAAGCAGGTTTTAGTTCTTAATAAATCTGTATTAAATGGATGGGTAGTAGATGGACTTTTATATAAAAAAAGAAAAATATGATCAAATATGTTTTCTAATTCACTAATGATTACCTTTGTCAAACAACTCAAATAGGTAATTTTTTATCATTACATCATTTGTTATTGAGGTATAATTTTCATGTAATAAAATATACAGATATTAAGTTTACAGTTCCATGAGTACTGACAAATACATTGATGTAACAGAATTAAAGACCCCAAAATAGGGTTTGGTTTTTTACAAACGTGCCAAGAAAATTCAACAGGGAAAGAAAATATTTTCAGCAAATGATGCTAAAACAATTGAACATATGGGTGAAAATGAACCCCAATTCTTAAAAATTACACCAGATTATACATAAAAATTAGAGATGAATTACAGTTCTAAAAATAAAAAATTAACTAAAATATATACAATAAAAAAATTTTTAATATATAAAAATATGTAAAATAAAATCTTCATAAACTTAGACAACACATAAAAAGCATTAATCAAAAAAGAAAAAATCAATAAATTGTGTCTCATCAAAATGTTTAATTTGTTCATCAAAGGACACTATTAAGAAAATCATAAAGGGAAATGACTTTTAAGACTTCAAAAGCATGCAGTTCTTCTACAGGTACTCTCAGTAAATTTCAACTGTCACTCTCAGACCTAATAACCCTTCATTCTAACTCCCTCTGTGAGTTGTAAATCCAGGCCCCTGTCTTCCAGTCTTGCTCAAGACCCTTTTGGCTAAGGGCAACTAGTTTTTCCTTCCTTTGCCTTTGGAGATTAGAAGATAAAAGCACAATGGAAGATAAACTCTGTCATTCTCCCTGACTTCTTAAAACTCATGTTTGTCTCTCTTCCAGTCAAGTAAAAGGTAACTCTTGGCAATCACATTTTTACACTACTATCTCCGCTAACTCATTTGACTGTTTCACCTCTTTTGAAGATTCCTGTATGAGAACAAAATGATTCATACCGACAGATTAAACCATTTTTAACTATGCTCCGTAAAATCTGTCTTAAAGGAATATACATATTTCCTTTGGAATATTTTGCTAAAATAATTCTGAACACAAAAGAACTGTTTTTACACCAGAGTTATTCCACACACAGTTTTAGCATGAGTGAAACTGAGTATTTTTATTTTAAAAATTGTGAAGATCAAAATAGATATTGTATGTGAAAATACATTGTAAACTCCAATACACAAGAGACACATTCCAACTTCTAGAAATATGGCAGAGCAGATATTCTGAAAGGCTGTCATTCTAAATACAAGTAGATCCTGGATAAACTACAATAAGTAAACATTTTAATTAGTTGCTGGACTCTCCAGAAAGTTGGAGAAATCTGAAAGATATTTTTTTTGAAAGATAGCAAATTGAACCCAGTGTTAGGAAATTGCACAGTAAGTAAATACGAAAGTGCTGCCCTGGTTAAAAATATTAACATTGCTAACATCAGATCTGCTACTGAGAAACTGAGCCTTGATCTTCGCTAAAGTGCTGAACCTGAGATCCCAGCATTATTCTGGCACTCTCAAACAAGGCTAAAGTGTTTCCAGGTCACTAATGCTCCCTGGCTCCAGGCAGAGACAAAGGAAAATATTCTATGAAAAAATACATCGCTCTTACAGGCCCTCAGGAGTTCACACAAATTAAGGAAAACAAAATATGAGCTTACAATAAAAAGTTACAAAACTCACACAAGGAAATAAGCAAGCATGAGTGTATATCAACAGAAAAACAAAACTGTAGTTGGCGCCAAAGGACTTAAAATATTCTCAAAAGCGGGATTTAAAATAGCTATTATAAATGTCTAACAAAAGAAAAGATAAAATTTTTAGCCTGTAGTCCCAGCTACTCAGGAGGCTGAGGCAGGAGAATCTCTTGAACCCGTGAGGCAGAGGTTGCAGTGAGCCAAGGTCATGCCACTGCACTCCAGCCTGGGCAACACAGCAACACTCCATCTCAAAAAAAAAAAAAAAAGATAAAATTTTTAAAGTGAACAAGTAACTAGAAGGTATAAAAATGACCTAATAGATTTTTTAAAGTCAAAATAACTTTTAGAGATTAAAATACAGCAATTAATATTTAATCAATAGGTTAAATAGCAGGTTAGTCACAGCTGAAAAAAAATAATTACGAATTGAAACATGGAGCTGAAGAAACTACCTCAGATGAGATGAACCCTTAAGAGGTTAAGAGAGGTGGGCAAAAGAGTCACATGCATCCAGTGCACCAGAAGGAAACATTAGAGAGAATGGAGGAGAAGAAGTATTGAAGAGAACGTGGCTGAGAACTTTCTAGAACTGATGAAAAACATGAATCTTCAGCAATATAAAGTACAACATATACTAAGCAAGAAAAATAAAATAAATTCAGACACATTGTGGTGAAAGTACAGACCACTAAAGACAATGAGATCTTAAAGGCATTCAAAAAGCAGAAAAACAGATCACCTACAAAGGAATCGCAAGCAGGTTTCTCAACATCGACAATGGAAGCCTGAAGTTGGTGGAATAGTATCATCAAAGTACTGAAAGAAAATGACAGTCAACCTGGAATTATGCCTGGTAATATTATCTTTGAGATAAACAAAACTAAGAGTGTACCACCAACAGAACTTCAGCAAGGAACTTCTAAAAAACATGCATCAGGTCTCAAATGGTCTTCCTTTTAATCAAGACATGCATTCTCAATGAGGTGATGTAACTCCATAAAGAGAGAAAATCCATTCTTGGTAGGCAAAATAATCTTACTCTTTTTATGTATAAAACATAGATATACTTACACATATACACAGTGAACCTGTGGTATTAAAATTGATTGATTCAGATGAGGGGGCAATTAGGAAAAAAATAACCTAAAAGTTTCCTTGGAGGTGGGGCAATAATAAAAAAGCTGAGAAACACTGATCCAAAACAATCCACAAAAATTTGTAATTAATAAGAGAGTTTACTCAAGTGGCTAAATTTAAGATCAATATATAAAAATCAATTGTATCTCAGTATGCTAGCAGAAAGATATAGTTTACAATAGAAACAAAAATATAAAGTATCTAGGTATAAATCTAACGATATACATAAACTTTATAAATAAATATATACAACCTTATTAAAAGTTTTCAGGTAACCCAGAAAAAAAACGGAGAGATACCTTATGTTTGTATTTAAGAAAGCTCAAAATCTTAACAATGTTAATTATCCCCAAAATGTTCTATGACTTCACTGCGAATTCCAATCAAGATTTATAAAGAAACCTGGCTAGCTGATTCTAAAATGTATATTAAAGGGCAAAGTGTGCCAAGACATTCCTAAAAGAATAAATTTGGGGAAATTGTCTTATCAAATCTTATGGCTTCTCATAGACTATTGTACTGAAGATAGGGCAGCATTGGCACAGGAATCAAAAAACTGATTAATGGAATAGAAACCCCAGAAACAGCCGCTGCATACGTGCGGGAACTGTTCTACCCCAGCGTCGCCAGCAAGAGCGCCCTTGCCTCTCATTGGTTCTCCTGGACCAATCACTGTGGCCTGCAGCACTGGGCATCTGATGCCTTAGGTGTCACAGCACCACCCCAAGGGCCAGAGACGGTCAATTTCAGTTAAACCACAAGGACTGATAATAGGGAAGGGGATACTTCCCAAAAGAAAATAAGTGCCCTAATAAACAGGATAGGGAAACGGAGGCCAAAAAATAATTGTCCACACATGCGGCAGACCAGTCCTCACAAAAGTGACACCCTTAGTGATGAGAGGACATGGATATTGATACAAAGTGTTCGTGCATGTAGATACAAAGTATTCAAGCATGGCCACACAGGCATGCAGACCTTCACCCAGGGAGGGGACTGTCGTGGCCTCGCCTCATCATCGTGCTTTGCTAACAGGGCCATTCCTTAGTCCTACTCTTGGTCCCTAAATCAGCATCCGAGAAAGCATCTTTTTTAAAAAAGAAAAAACCCAGGTCTCTGACTCAATATCCCCAAACATTTTTTCTCAAAAGAATGAATTTTCTTCTTATTGCTTTATTGAAGCATTTCCCAAAGTATGTTCCATAGAATCCAAGTGCTTGGGATGCTACTGGGTATTTTACATTCTCCTAAATCCATTACTAAATAAGCCTGGGAACAGTTCACTTAAGTGTGATGTTTTAAGACTGCTGTATTACTAGACCCTAGAAGTTTTAATATGACAAATGGGCATTGGGATCTTCTAGACTGGGACCCAGTACCTGAACTTCGAACACACACCCTTCCACCAGTGACCCAAATTGCCCTCCCTTCTCCAGATGATGATGGCCATCAAAAGTGGATCTTCTTTCTCTAGGGAACAGTTTCCTCTTGGATATTCCCCACATCAGAAGCCCAGGAACATATTTAGAGTCGAGAGCTTAACCAGTGCCAGGCCACAGAGTCTGTCCATCCCAGCAGCATTTTCTGCCCATCCCACTGTTCCTCAGGCCTCATTTTATCTGCCTGGAGGAACTGATGACAGAGTACAACTAGAGAGTTAGCTTTTTATTTTCTCTTTTTAACTTTTCTTTCATAGGATTATATTATTTTTATAATAAAATTTTAAAGTATTCTTAAACTTAATCTTATTTTGATATTAACTGTCTGCCCAAATAAACCTCTACATAAAATTTCAGTAGCAGCCCCCTCAGGAATTACTGATTTGAGATAGAACACAGGATTAAATCCAAGGATCTGGGTTCCAGTCCTGACTTCTGGCAGTGTGAACTTGTAGAGCTTCATTAACTCTTGAACCCTAGTTTTCCCATCTGTAGAAAAGCATAGTGTTATGTGCCTAAGGCACTGCTATAATTATGTTATCTGCATAAACACATTCAATCCTCACATCAACCCTAGGAATTTAGTATCCTCCTCAGCTAATTATTTATTTTTACAGAAGAGAGACTGAGACACAGACAGGGTGAGTAACTTTGCCAAGATCACTAATCTAAGCAAGTAACCCAGCCTGGATTGGAACATAGAGAGCTGTCCTGAGCCTACACTCTTGACCACTATGTTTTACTTCTTCCTAACCAAAATACTATGCAAATTAAATAAGACCATGTGTCTTAGTCTGTTTTCTGTTGCTTATAAAAGAATACCTGAAACTCGGTAATTTCTAAAGAAAAACAGTTACTTCTCAGTTTTGGAGGCTGAGAAGTTCACGGTTGAGGGGCTGGACCTGGTGAGTCCCAAAGCAGCAGACTCTGAAGAACCCCAAAGCAGCACAGGACATCACAAGATAAGGGGGCTTAGCATAATAGCTCAGGTATCTCTCTTCTTGTGAAGTCACCAGCTCCATGCCCATGATAACCCGTTAACCCATTAATCCATGAATGCATCAATTTATCCATGAGGGCAGGGCCCTCATGACTAGATCATCTCCTAAGGACCCCACCTCTCAATACTGCCACTTTGGGGATTAAGTTTCAATGTGAGTTTTGGAGGGGACAAACATTCAAACCGTGTGTATCAAGGGCTTTGCATTTCCCTACCAATTACAAGACTGTAAGTGCCTGGTAGGAGGAGACTATGTTTTTACCAATCTTGTATCCTCCTTGCTGGGTTTAGTCTCTGTCAATACACAGTCAAAGTACTATAATATTGAGAGATATCTCAATATCGAGTGGTTAGTAACAAGTCACTGCCTTAAGCCTCTCCTACAAGATTTCCCTGATCTCCCCAAATCCAGCAATTAAGAGCTAATTCCCGGCATAGCGGGGGACTCCAGCCCTGCTCCAACAACTCCAGTAAATCTTCCACCTGGTAGGTGGGCACCTGAGCCTCCTGGGGTATAAATGTTTGGAATATCATCCTGCAGAGGAAATAACAGTAAGCATGTGTTGAGTGAATACAGCTCAAGAAACAAACCCCAAATCATGTCCTTGCTAAATGGTACATATGGAATTTGGACCCAGATCTGAGTCCACAGCCCATGATCTGTGCCCCAGGAGGCAGAGCCCTCACAAGCATCAGCGTCTGAGGCAGTTGAAGCCTGAGAGCCAAAGCAGAGCTTACTGTTTACTACGGGCTCAAGAACCTAGATGAAAATCCCGACTGCTTACCTGCCTTGCAAGTTCAGCCCATCATCCTGTCTCCCTGGCCCTGCTGCTACCTCTCTCTCCACACTCCAGCTGCAACGGCTTCTTTCTGCTCCTTGGCCACACTTGGTTTCTGCAGCTTGGAAAGCTCTTCCAGAAGATTCTCACATTCTGGTTTCTCATCATTAATGTTATATCTGAAATGTCACCTCCTCAGAGACGCCTTCCCAGACCGCCAGACCTAAGACTACTATTCTCTCAGTCACCACATCCTTGTCACAATCATCTGAAATACTACCTTTTTTTCTTTTTTTTTTTTTTTACTTCTTTCCCACTCTCGTGCATATTTAATGAGGCCAGGGACAAGGCTCTCTGCTGAATCCATAGTTTCTAGCACATTACAGGACAAATGAATAAGGAGCAAGTGTAGATACTCAGGAAGTGTTATCCAACTAGTTAAAGCAGGCCAAGGCCAGACAACTCTAAAATACAGCAAGAAAGACCCAAGGAAGCCTGATTCTCACAGAGATTTATCCACTGGCCAGCATCAAGTGAGCTACAAGGCACTATCCTAGGTACTGGGGATTTACAGGGGAACGAGCAGACAAAAACCCCCACCTTCATGGACTTTTTCCAATAAGGGGATCCAAGTAATAAATAAATACATGAATAAAATATATTACATAGCAGATGGTGAAAAGTGCTAAGGGAAAAAAAAAAAAAACAGAGCAGAGTTAGGAAGTGTAGAGGGTGGGGGAAGTATGCAATATTAAATAGGGTCGGGTCCGGGCACAGTGGCTCACATCTGCAATCCCAGCACTTTGGGAGACCGAGGCAGGTTGATCACTTGAGGTCAGGAGTTTGAGACCAGCCTGACCAACATGGCGAAACCCCGTTTCTACTAAAAATACAAAAATTAGCCAGATGTGGTGGTGCATGCCCATAGTCCCAGCTACTTGGGAGGCTGAAGCAGGAGAATTGCTTGAACCTGGGAGGTGGAGGTTACAGTGAGCTGAGATCATGCCATTGCACTCCAGCCTGGACAACAAGAGTGAAACTCTGTCTCAAATAAATAAATAAATAAAGTAGGCATTTAAAGAACTAAAGAAGCAGTGCATGGCAGAACTGAGCAAGAGCACTCTATGTAAAGGGAACAGGAAGCACAAAAACCTTGGTATAAATATGCCTGGAGTTTTCTAGGAAAAGCTGCAAGGCCAGAGTGTCTAGGACAGGGTGAAAGGAGAGTAGTAGAGGATTAGGACATAAAAGAAAGATAAGATGAGTGAAACAGAAGCCATTGGAAGGTTTTGAAGAGAAGAGAAACCTGTTCTGCTCTTGAAGCATAGAATAAGGGTGCAGGGGAAAAGAGCAGAGGCAGAGAGAGTAGTTCAGAGGCTACTGCATTGCAATAATACAGGTGAGAGTGCCCAGAGTGATCAAGGTGGACATGGAAAGAAGTGGTGGAATTCTGAGTATCTGAAGTCAGATTCTGAAGTTAGAGCCAACAGATGTGGAGAGAAAAAGAAGAGACATAAGCAACTGGCAGAGATACCTCGGACCTTTTGCTAATGATGGCACAGCATGAGATCAGGGAAGGCTAGAGCTGTAGGTGGGGTAGAAGAGCAGGTAAAGAGAGGAAAATGAAACCGGGACTGTGGTCAAGTCCCTGAGAGGCCATGGGGAGACACGACAAGACCGGACAAGAGGAAAAAGGGATAGAAGGCATGGAGAAAGTCTCTCCAGCTGCCCCTGCCTCAGAGAGAGAATCTCCAACACAACCTTTTGAGAAGACAAACACCCTTACAGGCAAGGCCAGATTTCATGGGCATGAAACCTGTGGAGTCACACAAGGTCCCTACGTAAAAGGGATCCTGTGCTTAGTTTAACACTTTGCTGTCACTGTCTTGAAATTCTCAACAATTTTAAGTGGCCCTGCATTTTCATTTTGCACTGAGTCCTGCAAACTATGCCGCCAGTCCTGCATAACTTCTCCACTACTTGCTGCCACATTTATAATGGAATTCTCCACGTGGGACATTTGTGCGAAATGCTGAGATGATACTGTTGGAACAGCCCTTGGATCTCCCAGGGAAGGAAATGCCATGTCTGCCTGTACTCTGAGCAGCACAGTGGTGACTCTGGGAACATTAGCACACGGCCCTGGACCAAAAGAACTCATTGGCCTCTTTAAAGGAAAAAGGACAAGAACAACACAAACAATGTCTCTGGTGGAAAAATACAGCATTCCATCTTTCCATAGTTTATCTCTGCCCTCCAAAAACAGATGCATCAAAGAATGGTCCCAGCAACCAAGCTTGTCATTTTGATTGGTGCCAAAAATCGGGACCCAGTCATGGTCTTGTGATTGATTCTGAGGTGCAGAAAGGAAAACATTAATATTGATTTATCTGTTCATTCTCTTTATTCACTGTTCATCCATTTACCCAGACTAGCCGTAGCAACTAGACACTAGAAAATTAAATTTAAAACAACTCCTCTATTCTAGGTAGACTCATTCCCCTTCCCCTGTTTCTAGGACTGTGGCTACAACAAGATTTTATTTTTTAAATATCATGCAACCCACTGAGAGGGGAAAGGGAGAACTCACAAAAATAATGTTGAAATAATGTAAACCAAAAAAACTGCAAGATTGACAGAATTTGTTCCTTTATGGATGGCTGTTTTGGAACCATTGTGGACTATCTCAGAATATCAGAAAAAAAGAGGCAATAGCAGCTTGTTAAATAGGTAGACACATCTTATAGCATCAGAATTATAAACACCCTTTGGTGCAGCGCAGCCATTCCACATCACAAAAACACGAGGCAGAGCCTCTTCCCCATGATCTACACTAAAATACAGAAACCTAGAGTGTTTACATTGATACTGAGGCATCCTTAATATAGAGCGAATCAACTAATAACTGAATATGTATCGATCACCTACTAGGCACAAGTACTACAATCATATTACTGAAAAGGATTAGGCATAGCACCAAACTGAATTTTTCATAACTGCTCTGGTTCACATCTCTCATGATAGACAAGACATTGAATGGTTTTCAGCAACTGCTGTCTCACAAACGTGTCCCTGCCACCCAACACCAAAGCTCCAAATGTAAGACCCTTCATCACATCATACCCCTAAACCCTACAATGAAATGATGCTATGACTCTCTCTTCCCCCCTCTCCCTCTTTCTGTCACACACACACACACACACACACACACACAGTTGAAAAGTAGAAAGCGAAAACAAAAAGCCAGATATTAGAGAGAGGTTAAATAACTGGCAGACTATCAATACAATTGAGTACTAAGCAGTCATTCCAAATGGAAAGGAAGCAGAGGCACATACCTCCAACAGAGCATGAACCAGCATGTACCCAGATTATACTAGCATAAGCTGTAAACCTAACTCTGTGCAAGGAAGGCACTGGAACCTCTTGCAATAAACTGTACAAATATCTCCTTGTGGCCACTTCACTCTGCATGAAAAGTGTGGTTACCTCTTAGTGAGTCCATCAAGATGGAAACGTTCATTTATACAAACAGAAGAGTGATTATCATTCTGAAAAAAAAAAAAAAAAAAAAAAAAGGTGCCTTGGTCTGAGGCCACTTAGGTCTACCTAGTATCCACTAATGTAGTTCCCCCACTAGATTAGCTTCATTTCTTAGGAACCCATATTGGGGTTTGGGGATAAAACTCAATAGCAGAGGATCATTTTCCTTGCTTTGCTGCTGTGATGCATATCTCACTGTAGGTCACATTTTTCCATTTCTCCTAAAACAAGATCCAAGAAACCCAATCATGTCACTTGCTACTATAAGCAGTAAAAGAAAAAAAGACTATAAGAATTAACTTATTTGCTTGTAAGAATTAATTCCCTGTGGGTTAAAATGACAAGCCAAGACAAAATCTGGCTTTACTTGGCAATTAACTAATGAGACTTGAATGTATACGAACGGGTGTCCTTCCTCCAGCAGGTGTTTTTGGCATAGTGAATTAGCAACAGGAGATAAATTTTGTGTTTTTATGACTCAATTTTCAGTGCATAACCTTGTTTTGAGATAATACAATTGATATACTAAAAAAAGACTTTCTTTCAGCCAGATCTGTACCTATGTTATTAAAATAAAAGGTTATATTAAAGGAAATTTATTTCCCCTTGCCACTCCTTTGTAATATATTAAGTACTTTGAAAGTCATTACTTTTTCTCTTCAAAAGAGAATTAAATTTAAGAGGGACGCTTATCTAAGTTCTTTTAGATTTATAAAGTAATTCTCAAGGTAGGTCTGTATTCATTTCAAGTGAAAATTTTACTTAAACAGAGGCAGCCACATGATTAAAAACAAAGGTACTTTTAAATGCTCTAAAATTTACTTTGCAAATTTAAAAAAAAAAAAAAGTGGTTCTAGAAAAAATCTGACTTCTCCTGAGGTTGTTTCCAAAAACAACCCTCTGACCCAATGCTGACAATGCCCTTGCATGTTGCAGCTCTGGAATCAGTTCTGTTTGCAAGACTACAGAGTAATCTTCTCCAAAACTGCAAATGGCATTGGAGAATGTTTCATTTTTTTACCTTAAAGGTGGTGGAACTATTGTTTTCCAGATGATACACAGTGTTACTTTTTAAAATAATGCACATTTAAGCTTGAGAACACATCCAATATCAGCTGGGGTCCATTGTTAAGTCACTGATATTAGCATCTCTCTCCTTCCCTGGTTTTATGGTAAGAGTTGCTTTTCAATACAGTAGAGCCAGCATACTTAAAAATGAAGAGTGTACACCATATCCACCAGAAGTGCCAGGCAAAGAGCATCTTCTTGTGGTATCCGGTTACAGACCTGTTTCTAGTTACTTTTATTAATTCAGATGGTAAACCAGGCTTGACAGATCATGAAGCAGTCCTTTCAGAGTTTTTCCAGAAACTAGAAATAAGAAATTGAATCAGTGGTCAAATTCTGACCAGAGCCACTGGGACCATTTTCTTTTGTAGATTATTTTCACCGAAACTTCAAGGAAGGGATGGTCCCTATCTCACAGAAAATGTTTCAAAGAGGGGAAAACAGAAGGCCATCAACTAAGTTTACTAAACTAATAACAAACTTGATAACAAGAGAAGTACAGGGAAATAAAGGACAATTATAGACCAATCTTAATTATTAACATAGATGGCAGAGTCCTATAACATTAACAAATCAAATCTGATAGTATATTTTTTAAATTATGTCATAATCATTTGAGGATCAGTTTAAGAGGCAAAGAAAGTTCAACCTCAGAAGATCTATTAAAATGTAACTCGTATTAATGAAGTAAAGCAAAAAGAATCTCAATTGGTGCTGACAAATCATTTGTTAAAATTAAACACCCACTTATGATTTTTAAATGCTCTTAGTGAACTCTGAATAGAAAAGAATTTTTTAACATGATAAAAATGTTTTCACCAAAACAGAACAAACATCACTCATCATGATAAAAATTTAGAAACATTGCCATTAAAGTCAGAGATAAAATAAAGGTGCCTGCTCTCCCTGTTATTGTTCAACATTGTTGTGGAGTCCTAGGCAATGCGGTGAGACAAGGGGTAGAAAAACAAAACATTTAGAAAGAAAGGCACTACATTGTTACTATTTGCAATTAATATTTTTTTCCACTTATAAATGCAAGACAAGCTACAGACCAACTATTAGAAGCAATTAGGCTGGCCACGGTGGCTCCTGCTTATAATCCCAGCACTTTGGGAAGCCCAGGTGGGAGTTCAAGACCAGCCTGAGCAACATAGAGAGATCTCATATCTACAAAAAAATTAAAATAAGTTAGCCAGGTGTGCTGGCACATACCTGTAGTCCCAGGCACTCGGGAGGCCAAGGTGGCAGGATCACTTAAACCTGGAAGGTTGAGTCTACAGTGAGCTATGATAGCACCACTGCACTGCAGTCTGGGTGACAGAGTGAGACCCTATCTCAAAAAAAAAGAGTGGGAGGGAACAAGAAAGATTTGCTGGCTACAAAATCATTATACAAAGATCGACAACATTCCTGTAAACCAGCAATAGCAATTTTAAAATGCAATAGCGTGCGTGTGAACATATAATTCACTATAGTAGCAAAAAAAGTTTAAAAAAGGAATAAATCTAACAAAAGGTTTTAAGAGAAAGTTATAAAATATTATGAAAAGACATAAAAGAAAAAAATCTTGAATAAACAGGCTATACCTTGTTCATGGATGGGAAACTGAATAAAGATGTAATGTTTTCCCAATATGATTGATTTGATTATAATCTTTGTAACAGAATAGAACTTAGCAAACGGATTCTTAAGTTTACATGGAAGAGTAAAATCCCTAGTCAATGCAATTCTAAAAAAGAACAAGGGTAGCGATTCTGGCAGATATCAAGATATCATAAACTTTATAGTAATTAAAACAGTATGGTATTGGTGAAAAGATAAATGAAGAGATTAATGAAACAGAATAGAAAGCCTGGAAACGTGGTATATGATAGAGATTGGCTTACACGGCAGAAGGGAAAGGATAAAATACTCAGTTAATAATGTTGGAAATTTTGGCTTTCTATCTAGAAAACAAAAATAAACAGTAATGTTGCACTAAACATAAAAATGAATTCCCCAGATGAATCAAAGTTAAGAATGTGAAAATCAAAACTTATCTACAGAGGAAAATGAAGCAAAATTGGTCTCCTATTAAAGATGGAAAGACAAATGCATATTTTAGTCTTCACTTCCTCCTTAAATCTCAGGAAAATAACAATTAATGGCTTTCCTAGAAATAAAACCACAAAAACAAATAAAAAATAAACAGCAGCAGCAAAATTTGCAATCTGAAAAGCAGATGGGTGAGCAGTAACTTACCGAGCAGACCCAAGAAAGCCAGATTCTAAACTGGCAGTGAAGTAATCAAGAAGCACCTCTGATTTATGGACAAAATATTCAAAAGATGCATCAATTGCCTTTACCAGTACCATTGGACAGTACGTGGGAGTAAAGATGGAGTAAAACAGATTAAAGCCTGTTTTAAAAGCATTTAGACCCCCAAGTCTCTGTCTTCACTTTGCCCATGAGGGAAACTGCCCCTTGCTGACTCTGTGGTTCAGGGCAAAATAGAAGGCGTGGATTGGGGGACACCAGCCTAGTTGAGGTCAGGGGTATCTTTATAAAAATAGAGGGGTTAAAGTAAAAGTCTCAATTCTAAAGGTTGAGGCTCACAGCATTTTTTCTCTTCTGGGTTGCCAGAATTCTGACAGCCAGGCTTATTTTTATGTTCCAATCAAAAACACAAAAAACCTTTTCTGGGGACTATGTTCAGTCCAAGAAAAAGACCTAAAGAAAATGATGGTGGGAGTTTCTGAACAAAAGACCCAGCCAGATATCCCTACAGTGAGGCCTATAGTTGGCAAGAAGCAACCAAGCTTAGGAAGCTACTCAACTATGAGAGGACAACCAAAGATCCCCAGGCATTTGAAGAAGTCCTGTAATTGAAAAACAGGAGCTACAAAAGTTATTTGAATAAAACATATTCCATATGGAAGAATAAAACTGCTAATATTATTAGTAGTATCATTATAGACATAAGAGAAGATGCTGTATATGCATGACCTGATAAAAATATCCCGTTTTTAAAATAAGGAAAAGGACCCTTGGAAATTAAAAAGATGATGACAAAAAAAAGAAAACCTCATTTTCAAGGTTAAAAGGGTTTTTTTTTAATTTAAGTTGAGAAGCTATGTCTTGAAGTAGAACAGAAAGATGAGATGGAAAATAAAAGAGAAATGATTAAAATTCAGGAGGAACAGTTTAGGAGATCTCATGTCTAAATAACAGGATTTTCAGAAAAAGAAAGTACAGAAAACTGAGGGGAGGAAATTTTTAGAGAAATAATTCAAGAAATTTCCCAACACTGGAAGGGTGGGCTGGTGGCTGCCCCATGTGTTCAGAAACTGCTCAGGGAATGGATGAAAAGTAACCAACATCAGGACATATCATTATGAAATTTCAAAATAATAGAAGACCTTTCAAACTTCCTAAGAGGAAAGACAATAGCAAGAGGTAAAAAAGGACAGTTATCAGAACAGCTTCTCAGCCCTAAATAATGACATTCTGAATGTAGAAGACAGTGGAACACTGCCTTTAAAATTCTGAAGGAAAATTACTTTCAACTTAACATTATACATCCAGCATAAGTATTGTGTGAGAGCAAAATAAAGACATTTTTAGGCATTCAAGTACTTGAAAAGTTTATCTCCCACACATCCCTTCTCAGGAAGGTGCTGTAATATAGTCTTTGCCAAAACAAAGGCATAAACCAAAAAAGACAGGGAATACAGGAAAGAGGAAAACCAATACAGGAAAGACTAAAGGAAAATTCTTAGGATAACAGATGTGTTGCCAGTGTAGAAGGCAAGCAGTTCTGATTGGAGTTTAGGGATCCTCAGGGGACACTTTAAGGAAATCACATTGACAGAATACCTGATGAGTTTCAACATATCAAGAGGAGATTTTTATACACTCATACAATTAAATACAATCCAGAAATTAAAATGAATCAACATACACATCTCAACACAGAAAGATTTGAAAGAGAAAATGTTGAGTGAAAGAGCAATGAGAATACCATAAACACTACAATGATGCCATTTGCATTTAAGTAACAATAATAATGGCATTAGCAGTAATGTAGGCTCTTCTTGAGGGGAGGAAAATAAACCAAGGTCCTCAAGTTCCCTTTCCTGGGGAAAGAGGAACATGAATGGTACTGGGGAGGAGAAAATAAAGGAGATTTCAATTTTAGTTACTTTTTTTTTTTTTTTTTTTTTGAGAAAGGGTGTCACTGTGTCCCCAGGCTGGAATGCAGTAGTGCAACCTCGTTGCTGCAGCCTCAACCTCCAGGGCTTAGATGATCTTCCCACCTCAGCTTCCGGAGTAGCTGGGACTAAGGCATGTGCCACCACGTCTGGCTAATTTTGTAGAGATGGGGCTTCATCATGTTGCCCAGGCTGGTCACAAAGTCCTGAGCTCAAGCAATCCACCTGCCTCAGCCTCCCATAGTGCTAGGATTACAGGCATGAGCCACCATGCCCGCCTCTATTTCTTTTAAATGACTTTTTAAAACCTAAAGCAAAAATGACTGTTAGTATTAGTTAATTCTAGGATGTGAGCACCCAAGCATTGATTTTACATTGCCCTTTCCATTTTTCTGTATTTTTCTTTTCCGGAAAGGAATGAGGGACGGGATTAAAAAAAAAAAAAAAAAAAAGACAAATGCTGCAACCACCACCTTTCCAAGGACCTGGGCCAAAGGCCATCTTGTCCTTGCCCACTCCAGTTGGCCCTTCCTCCTAACCTAAGTCTTATCTTCATCTTGTTCAATCCACTGCTCACAACAGTACACAACCATTCTCAAAGTGTATGTTTTCTTTTTCTAATAAAATCCCTTTTTAAATCTTACATATTTTGCCTTCTCAACATAGTCTATTGAATTTGCACGTCATCAAAAGTCTAGAGTAGGAAGGGTGTGTTACCTTCTTTTAACAGCAGAAAACCGAGGTTGTAAAATGAAGGTTTGAGAAAGGGCTTAGTAATTAAAACATAGTTAACTACTCATAGTAATACTTAATATAGCTATTACTTTAATAGAAAAAAAATGTAAGCAACAATATCTGCACTATATCTGGCAAAGTGCAGCCATGACTGAAGACTCTACTCTCACCTGGTGGCAGCTACCTCAAACACAGTTAAGTGTCCAGGAGGAAATCAACATGACTTGGGGTTGCTCTGTCAATATTACCTAAAAAGTGATAGTAAACGTAATAATGATCAAGGGGCTTGGGAATGGGTGATGCTGAGAAGGCATTGGTTCTGTTTAACGTAGATATTTGCCCTTGGCCATGAAAGGGCCTGCTAAATGCTTGGCTTCAAGTGCACAATCACAGCTTCTGCAGAAACCCAAAAAGCTGAGCCTACAGATACCAGTGCATATGGTCTCAGATAGACTCAAAATAGTTCATCATCAAACTCTTTCATTTGATTTGGAACTGGAAGAAGAATTGCAAAGAAGGCACAGTGAAAAGTACTGGACAGTTATCCTTTCTCTATTAAAAAAAAAAACTCTAAAGCTTGGAGAGAATGTTGTGTGCTTGGGTTCAGGTCAGTGCTTATATTCACTAACGCTTGATGGATTTCTGGCTTCAAATGTTTTATCAAGACAATCCACCTTGTAGCAATCTCCAGAGAAGACTGTGTGGCTCTATTAAGTCCGCAATTTGCTTTTTAAAAGTGACTAAATACGCTTTTTCACAACAACGACAAGTCATCTCCCTCTTGGAGCCAACAGAGTTTGTCACCCAGCTTCCCCTGCTTTTCAAAGCCAGCCATCAAAAAGCAAAGGAAATGTCATGACTTTGGAGCGGTCAGAAAGCTCTTAAGTCGCAGTGCAGGCTATTTCTCCTTTTGTGGCACAGAAAAGAGTGGACGGACACAATGAATACATAATCCCATTGTACTTACAAATGTGTAACAATCCTTCAAAATGAGGTGAGGAACAAAGATAGGAGATAGCAAAGCAGCCTGGGCCTTAACAGAACAGCTTGCAATTCTAGGGCCTAAACTGCTTTTGCAAACGTAAACACACACACAGCAACCATTAGAAAATAAAAATAAAAATGGCATCCAATTCAGAATGCCAAGAGGCTCAGCCTAAATGGCCTGCTGCGTAATTCACTTTGGACACTTTCAGCCGCTGTAGGGTGAGGGCACCAGGTCTGGACCAAGGTTAATACCTTAAATGGTTCAAAATAACTGACTGAAATAATCAGCAGGGTCACCAGTTGTTGCTAAAAACACCTCTTCATCATTTTTACTTCACCACAGCCCTTCCTTTCCCTTTTAAAGGAGTCTTGTTGTTTTATGTTCCAGTATTTGTTCACGGCCTTCCTTTTTCATCACTAGTACCTGCAGTCACCTCTTCCCCACCTTGAAATACGGAATCTAGGAGCAAACAGCAGAGCTGTGACCACCAGCAGCCTAGCAAGGAAGCTGCGACACAGATTCTAGTTATATGTCCTTCTTGTGCATTCATAAAAATAGGAATACAAGTGAAAAAAGTTGGTATGGTATATCTAAAACATCTTCATATTCTAAGTTCAGCTCTTCTGAATTGCTTTTCAACTGAGGCATTAATGATCATGGTTTTCTACCCAATATCATCATCAAGGCATTAATGATCGTAGTTTTCTACCCAATATATCATCAAGAACATTGATGAAGAGACATTTCCTAGGAGTGCTCCACTGTTGCCTCTGGGATTTTCTTCCAAGACTCAGACACCATTCTACAAGTTTAATGTTGAAGCTTTCTTAAAATTGTCACGCAATAAAACTACTTTGTGACTGAGACGTTGTCAACCGAAGGAATTGTAAGATGCCATTGACTAGAAGACACAGCCTGAATCCGTGCATAAATAAAACTCTGATAGAAATAATAATTATGCCTGTAATGCTACCTTGGGTAAAAAGAGGGGATGCGGAGCAGGGACAAAGGACACATGTCCATTTTGATGAAAGCAGGGTCAAAAACCAACTGAGTAGAGAGAACAATTGTGACCCAGTCATTTTCCAACATGGCACCTTTTGTTTGTTGCCCCTAGGGATTTATCTATCCCAAGGCAAAGCACCATGCTCAGGAGAGAAGCATACATCTATTTTTTGGGTTTTGGTTTTTTGTTGTTTTTTGTTTGTTTGTTTGTTTTTTGTTTTTTGGTGTAGGGGGTGGATGGAGTGTTGCTCCAGTCACCCAAGGCTGGAGTGCAGTGGGATGATCTCAGCTCACTGCAACCTCCACCTCCCAGGTTCAAGTGATTCTCCTGCCTCAGCCTCCCAAGTAGCTGGGATTACAGGTGCCCACCATCACCCCGGCTATTTTTTGTATTTTTAGTAGAGACGGGATTTCACCATGTTGGCCAGGCTGGCCTCAAACTCCTGACCTCAGGTGATCTGCCCACCTCGACCTCCCAAAGTGCTGGGATTACAGGCATGAGCCACCACTCCCGGCCTATGCCTCTGTTTTCTAATGGGAGAATATGAAGGCAGACGGAAAAGAAGAATCTGCAGACCTTGGGCATGTCCCCAGATAGATAAATATTAGGAAAGAAGACATGTGGAATCTGGGGATCTAAACCATCTGTGTGCCCTCATGCCTCCTGGAAAGTCTTTGGGTTCACTAGTGGGGATGCATTCACCAGTCTAAAGATCATAACACCAGAATGGCCTGATGTCTAAGATGCAATGAAATAAAACTTTAGAGTTCTAGTTGAGAAGGCATGCACTGCCTCACTGCTCCTACATGCTGAGGGCTCCCTCATGGATGCTGCAGTGTCTTAGGACAAGCTTCAATTCCCAGTCACCGTTATCCACCAAGTTGGAATGATATCACTTTTCCTCCATTCCATGAGCCAAGAAACCAAAAAGGAGACAAGGGAGGAACCCCTCCTAGCACTTTAGCAAGACAAATCCTGATTTTCCCCTTACACAGAGTCAATATAAGAGCTCCCTTGTTTCCATCACAGTTTCTGTTCCAACGACCTGTCACATAAACATCTAGCAGGGAACAAGCATGCCTAGGTGCTTATGAAAATGCATGATGTTTTCAAAACGTTCTTCTGTGCTTTAATCCCCCTTTAAAATTAATGTTCCTAAGTCCTGAGGCTGCTGCGATAGGATCTCAGCCATCTGCCCCTGCCTGTTCCTATGGCATCCTCTGATTAAACAAAGGGAGCCAGGCTGAAGGCACAAGGGTTTTATTTCGCAGGGGACCCATGCATTCTCTGCAGGCTTCATTTAGGAATACAAACACTTTTTAAATTGATATTTTTTGAACTAAATGAATACATTGTCTTCCTCATCTCTTCTGGATTAGAGAACTGGGAAAAAGTTCCCCCCAGGACTTCTGGAGCTTTTCTATACTCATAATTTCAGATACAACTTCTCCCCTAGCAGCTCCCATACACTATCAAAATGGTATTTCTGTTTGCACAATCCTCTGCCCAGTTTCTTGTCATCTTTCTGATACATTCTATATATTCAGCTATACTAACTACTTTAGCAGACTCAAATTTTCACAAGCCACAAAATCACATTTACCAAAAGAAATGGAGCTTAATTTTCTGTAACTCTACTCAATTTCTACCTTGAATTCTCATTTCCATTTGACAGCAGAAAACACTTTCAGGTAAATTCAATCACATTAGTGATCACTCAGACATTTTAAGTTTAATTCAGTCAAATTTTGTGTGTCTTTTATCCTGCACTCCAACCCTGTCCATACTTCCCTTTTCAGCAAGGGGAACAGCTAAGTTCCAAAAATAGCACCCAAGTCCAGGACATGAGAGCGGGCACTAAGGGAGCCTCTGAGCCATAGTCACCCTCAGCTCTCTGGTAGTATCTGCTGACCTGAGCTCTTCACCCTTTATCAGCCATTTGTGCAGGTCTCCTGGGGACGTGGGGGCTTTCTGATGCTCTCCATCAACATTCTGCAGCCTGTGAGAATCTACTTCTCCTATGCTTTTGTGGCCCTGGGGAATATTAGCAAGACTGCTACTTCTTACGTTCCAGAGGGTAAGTAGATTACAAGTCATTACTATTCTCAGAAGCCCAAATTTAAAGGGGTTTCTAGGTATCCATCCTGGTACCCAGCCTGAGGTGGGGCATGAGGAAGAAACCTTACTCCATTTCTAATCTTCTTGCCCCTTTCCCAAATCAACCTCCTGCCCTCTGGATCTGTTACTTATGCCACCACTTCTCAGTGGAAGTGACATGGTCCTCATGGCAATTTTGAAAATTTGTGACGGTATTTCCCCCAAAACATTTTATTTCAAAAGCTTTCAAATTTATGGAAGAGTTGCAAGAATAGATCCAACTATAATTACCCAAATAGTAAAGAAGTTTAGCATTAATACTATTATCTATCATATAATGTATTATTATTCAAGTGTCCCCAGTTATCCCAATAATATTCCTTGTAGCTGGTTTATAGTTCCATCCAGGATTCAATTAAGGATCATATAGTTCTCAAGTCTCTTCAATCTCTGTTACTCTAAAATAGTTCTGGCACTTAGTGAGCAGGAGCTAAGAATAAAAGACATCTCACAATGCTTGGGATGGTCCCACCAATAATGAATTGTTCTGCATCCTGCATGACTTGAGTATTTTTCCCAGACAGTCATACAGGTTTAAAAATCACTTATAATTATTTGCACCCAGGGCCTAATTCCACTTTACATATAAACACAGAAATTTTTGCACACTTTAAATATAAAATATACACTGAATTTTCTAGGACAGCAACGATAATATAAATCAGGAAAAGGTTGAACCCTCTTTTTTTTAGAGACTTTCTCAGGAGTTATTCAGAAAAAGTATGTACTAATGGCAATGCCATTTATGATGTTTAAATCACCACATAACACCCCTATGTCAGTCTGTGCTCAAGGCTGTGATATTCACTGTGTGTGGCTCAATGTTCAAGTTCAAGCATAGAACTACATTACAATATCCTCTACTGTAGTGGTTGGTGTCTAAGCACTTAAATGTTGAAACATGTGTTTTTGTTTGTTTGTTTGTTTGTTTGTTTTTGAGACGGAGTCTTGCTCTGTTGCCCAGGCTGCCAGACTGGAGTGCAGTGGTGCAATCTCAGCTCACTGCAAGCTCCGCCTCCTGGGTTCGCACCATTCTTCTGCCTCAGCCTCCTGAGTAGCTGGGATTACAGGCGCCCGCCACCATGCCCGGCTAATTTTTTTTTTCTTTTGTATTTTTAGTAGAGACGGGGTTTCACCATGTTAGCCAGGATGATCTCGATCTCCTGACCTCGTGATCTGACCGCCTTGGCCTCCCAAAGTGCTGGGATTACAGGCATGAGCCACCACACCCAGCCGAAACATGTTTTATTTTAAGTAGTTTTCATTTTGTTTTTCCTTTATATCTCAGTTAGGGTGTTATATTGATACATTTAATTACATAGTAGATCAGATTTAACCTATTGGTTTTATTTGAGGATAATAAAGGGGACTTTGCAAAGTGCCCATTATAAAAAGGGGTTTCAAACAAATTGTTAAAAATGTATAAGTTACTCAGGGAAATATGAACATGGTAATTAAGGAATTATTATTAATTATCTCGACTGTAATAATCGTATTGAGGTTATGTTTTCTAAACGAGTACTTTAAGAGATTACATCCAGAAGTATTTTCAGATAAAATGCTATGATTTCCTTTGAAATCATCAGGGTTGTAGAGTGGGTCAGGTAGAGATAAAACAAAATGTAGCATGTATCAGTAATTGTTGAAGCTGGATGGTGGCTATGTCAGGTTCATTTTACTATTCAGTCAACTGGTGTGAATTTTTGAAATTTTCGGTAATAGAAAGGTTGAATTAAAAGACAAAGGGAGTCTGCTGGGTTTGATGGGGTGGAGAACCACTGATTTGTGATGAATTGTATTTCCAGCTTCCTTTAGGGCTGGCTCTTCTGAAGTCATATATATTTTATAAAATATATATCATATATATATTTGAAAGTATTGGCTCTCAAGAATGTTGTCTTTGTTAGTAGGTTTTTTTTTTTTTAATGTATTTGAAACTCAACATCCAAGACTTGACTCTTTCTGTGTTCCTTTGTTTATTTCCTGTAATAAATGTGGCAGACTGTGTAGGAGAAAGGTCATGGGGGAGAAGGGTGGAAATAGTGGGGACAGGGAGGTTTGGGAACCACTGGGCAAGGGAGAAAAAATCTTGGTAAATATCCATTGTCCCACTATACTGCCTCTCCGCATTTCAGAATAACTCTCCTGGTTACATTAGCTCCTTCTCTGGTATGTGAAATACTTCCAGCTACAGCATGATGGACAAGTCGCAGTGTCGGCCTCTGCCTCCCTCTCCAGCCAGCCCTCCTCTAACCACAAGCAGAGGGTCTCGTTCTCTTCCTCTCTCGGCTTGTTTTTAGTCTGGTTTCTCAAAAATGGAACCTACTCTGGGTGGGGCATTTGTTTATGAATGGGTGTTAGGCTGGGTGCTCAGGGGACAGAGAACAAAATAGGTGGCGTTTGGCCTCAGAAAGCCCAGTCTAAAAAGGATGAGGTGTGTGCAGAGGAGCAGCCCATGACTGTGACAGCAAAGGCAGGGATCCTGTCTCAGGTTCTGAGGCTTCTGCTGAACAGCCCCTGCTGTGAGCTTTGCCCTCTCTGAGAAGCTCTCCAACCTCCTCCGGGAGCCTACAGTTGAATTGAATTGAATTGAATGAATGTTTACTTAACACCTACCCTATACCTGGCACTTTCTTTTCTGAAATATTCTTCTCAAGACCCACCTATTTTAACTGCCTTCCCTGGTCTCATCTCTTTGGTCCACTCTGTTTTGTTGTTCATGTCTGAGCATTTCCTGCCCCAAATAGATCAGCACTCAGAGCTGTTTCTAGCCTAACATAGCTGCCTTCCAATTTCTGGTTCATTTCGAGGTAACAGAGAACACTTCCATTAAATCCAGAAACAAATAAATAAACAAACAAGCAGCTCAATGGACTCAGCAGGGAGGAAGGGCCATCGCCATCACACTCTCTCCCTTCCCCTTCCTTGCCAGAGGCTTCGCAATGGTTCCAGACTCTCCAAGTCTGCAGAAAACAAGTCCTAGTGGACTCAGGTTTAAAAATATTAGGGGCTTCTTCCGTTGCCCCTTTCATGGATATTTGCATTTTAAAGGAGACCAAGTGGGCCTTGATCCCTCCAGCTTCTTCAGCTTATTAACCCTCTACAGGTCCCACTTCCTGCCTTACCCTGGGAAGAATACAGGCTGATTATCAGAACCACTTTTATTAAGCTCCTTACTCCTATGCTTCCTGCCCTTTCATTTCTCCTGCACAGCAAAACTGATGAGACTAATGAGACTTAATCAGTCTTGTCAGTTGCCTGAAGCCTGACCTCCCTTCCAAATCAAAGTCCCCCTTTTCCTGATCTGCACTCCTTAGACTGGTCTTCACCCATTCCATCAGCACCTTCTCCCACCCACTCCTCTTAGCCAAAAAGCCTCACCTCCCTAGTGGAAAAAATGGAGCCAATCAGTGAATCAGCTCATCATCCAGCTCCTGCACCTGCAGACCCTCTGGATGAGAGACACACATCACACCACAGAACTGTTCCTAAAGCACACTGACAGCCTCTATACCAAATACCACAAGCACTTTCCAGGCCTGACAAAGTGGAACTTTCTGCTGCATTTTATTTTGCTTTCCTGCAGTGCCCCTTACACTCCCTTACCTGGAAAGCTCTGACTCAACCTTCAACACTTCAACTAACACTTCCTCCAAGAAGCACTCCCTGAGCCCCCAGGTTGTCTATGTGCCCCTCCTCTGGCCCTCACGGGAGGGTCAGTACTCACCTCCATATTAACATTTATTATATGGTGAAAGTATTTCCTGGAGGTCAGGAAACAGGCCTCATTCACCTGTGTTCCTCCAGTGCCCAGGCCAGAGCCTAGCACAGGGGAGGCCAGCTGCATGCCAGGCTGAACTGAAGGTTCATACTTTAAAATGCCCTGGGCTTGCTCTGGAAACTGTGTGGTGCCATAGTCATGAGCGTCCATCAAACTGGATGTTAGTGTTGTGGAATTAGCACATGTGAGGGGTCACCACAGGCTTCAGGAGCCCCACCCGCCTGATCAGTTGACCTCTGAGACTCTGGGGGAAATGAGTCCCTATCTGCACCCAGGTGACACTTCAAAAGCTAAAGTCCTCACCTCCACATACACACGCACCAAAACAGGAGGTTGAGGCAAACTCACTCAACCATCTATAAAAGAACATAAAAGACCTATAAATTCCCTCTACTCATGCCTGAACATTGCAGTTGGGAGTGAAAACCATGTGTTGTATTTTTCTCCCCCACATACGCCTCTTCCACCAAGGGCCAAGGAGAGTGGATATGACTCATCCAGAGTAGGGGCTTTTCTTCTTTCTCTCTGAATGCTCTTAGCACCTTGCTTAATTCCTTGCTCAGAATAGGCACTCGATAAATAAAACAAGATTTTAGGCCAGGCGTAGTGGCTTACACCTGTAATCCCAACACTTCGGGAAGCTAAGGCGGGAGGATTGCTTGAGGCCAGGAGCTCCAGACTAGCCTGGGCAATACAGTGAGACTCTAGCTCTACAAAAAAACAAAAACAAAAATTTTTGTTTTAAAATTAACTAGGCATGATAGTGCGTGCCTGTAGTCCTAGCTACTTGGAAGGCTAAGGAAGAAGAATCTCTTGAACCCAGGAGTTCAAGGCTGCAGTGAGCTGTGATCACACCACTGCACTCCAGCCTTGGTGACAGAGTGAGATCGTATATCTAAAAATAAATTTTAAAAAATTTTAAATGAAATCATAAAGATTTACACCTCAGTGATTTTTTTTCTAGCAGCCTGAATTTTCAAGGAATAAAATCATTGATATCTTCTGATTGGTGATCAAATGAGAGACAATTCACAATTCTTTTTGCATTGCTATTCTATTTTAAAATGCAAAATTAGTCAACTCCCTCACTTGGGAGCAGAGGGGCTTTCAGGAATCCGAGAAAGTCTGCCTTTCTCAGTACATTTCCCTGCCAGCGAAGCTCTTAGGAATCAAATGTGGTTTATTTCATTTTAAGTCACCTTTTTTCTACTCGGGAAAATGAATGTTGGAGCCAGATAAGAAACTATAGTCTGCTTTCAAGAAGGTTACAAGAAAACTGCATCTTGCATTACTAATCCTTTATCTTCATGTTAACAAAAAGATTACTGACACATTTTTGAATGAAAGAAAATAAAATAGCAAATGCATCTTAGGAAATGTGTAACTTTCATGCAACACACAAATCAGTTGTTAAATGTTTTTTAAATGAAGGAAAATGCATAATAAATTTTTCCTTTGGAAGTAAAGAAACCAACTTTTGAGGATAGGAGAAAAAAAGAAAACTAGGATCAGGAAATCATCCTTTCACAGAATGTAGTTTGAATGAATTCAATGATTATACCTATAACTTTTTGATAGATAACATGTTTTCTCAAAATGATTTCATTGGCCCAGGTAAGTGTTGTTTTGTGAGGGGAAACATTTCAGAGGCTGTCTTTGTGCTTACTTCCTGCAAGGTCAGACTCCATTTCCCAGAGTTCCCCAAAGATGGGCCTGGCAGACTGAAGCCAGCTAGATGGCACTGAGTCCATCTGTGCATATACCCAAGAAACTCAATAAAGATGCCAGGGACAGAGGAGGTGATCAAAGCAATCAACAGTGTTGACAGAATCCACCCCACAGCATGGGCTAGGGTTAGGATCACCATCCTGGGCAAAAGATAGACCTGGACTCAATCCCATTCATGTCACTCACAAGCTGGGTGCCTTGGGTTAGTGCCCTGACCCCTCTGTCCTTTAGTCTCCTCCTCATTTATAACACGGAGATAATGATACACCTACCTCATAGAATTAAATGAGTTAATATTTGTGCTTAGAATGTGCCCAGCACCTAGTAAGCAGTGTATATAAGTATTTGATGGATGAAATAAATAAAAATTGAGGAAACTCAACTGTGCATGATTTAAAAAAAACAGTTACTATTTTTGCACAAGGAAAAAAGAGACTGGGAGCTGCAGGTTACAAAATGCATGGAGGATGAAGAAAGTGGGATTAAACCCCCCAAAAAAGATGATATGAGGTACACATTAATATTATCCTCATTTTACAGATGAGGAAACTGGGGCACAAAATGTTTAAGTAACTTACCCGAAGCTGGTAAGCAAGTAAGTGGAAAAAGAATATACAATTATAAGTTCATTAGCAAATACCTGCATGACCATTTATCAGTTACTTAAGCTTCCACATGCATGATTTCATTTAATAAATCTGAGGTAAATGACTTACTTCGATTTTATAGCTGAAACTCCAAATAACTATGAAATATTTGTTAGCATATGTCCCAGAAATATACAATCTCTTCTTCTGCAACTCATGTTTCTGTAATGCAAATTAGTTCATACATGACTGGGAAATAAAGAAACAATGTTAATTTAACACAGAAGTCATGTTTGTTCATGTACAATTTTTGCCAACATTTTAATGTTTTACAGAAAATGCAGCAAGTCGTGAAGGAATATGGTATTGTACATGATGCCCGTCATCCAATGTTCTTCCTCCTAGTCTAGTTAGACCACATGCTCTGTCTCAGATGTGCTTATTGTGTGGTTCCAAAATAAAGGCAAAAGTCTTTATTTTGCCCTTGTCTGTGCAACTCATCAGACTCAACACTTCCTTCCCCATGCTTTCATTAAGCTTATTATATATTTTTTGAGGTAAAGTTCAAATTTTTTCATCTATCAGGGATTTAACATGGATTTTTTTTTTTTTTTTTTACTGTGCTAGTATTTTTACTAGGATTACAGTTGGTTTTTAATTGATGAGGAGGTTGCATACATTTTGAGTGAACAGGCTTCTCACCCTATCTTCCTACAATCCCCATTATTTCCAGTGTGTGATTTTGTAGAATGTGGGGTTTTTCAAGAATGTCCGTATCGCCATCATTGCAGAAATGACTGTATGAGATAAAGTGTTTGAATTTGCTCACCGTCTTCTTTTGTATATATGTCATATTCTCATCAACAATAGCAGCAGGTAGATTTCATGGGCAAATTTTTACTGGTTTGAGATGACTAGCTGGCCAATGTTTTCAGATTTTTTAATTAGGCCAGAAGATGGAACAAAATAAAATACTGGGGAAGGATCACTTCAAATCCTTTTCCCATGCCAGACCTAATTCTGCCTTTGTGGGGTCTCATTACCCATTCCCCTCAAAGGAAAGGGTAGTTATCTGATTAGTTTAGAGTCCAGAGCATTGATTAAGCTGTAATTCCCATGAGTAGGTCCATTAAGCCTTAAAGAACTGAGCTCACTTAGCTGGGAGTCCTCCTCCTCTTAATGCAGAAGAATCAGAAACTTTGTCAGGGTCCAAAAGGAGTCCTATAGCTTCTCTTTTCTCTTTCTTCCTCGCATAGGCAGCTAGAGGAGGAAACATCCTAGCCTACTCTGCAGATCTGACCGTATCAATCTCTCAGCACCTCTTCAATTTTATTGTTACAAGTGGCCAGACAGTAGGAAAATTTTCAAACTTTTGGTTTTTGGAAGAGTTTAGAAAAACTACTTAGATCTCAGGTCCATGCAATATGCTTCAATCCAACCATTTCTGGAGAACCCTACCTGGGCACGTCAGTCATTGTGCTCTCCTGAGGAATAGGGGTGGTTGTCAGGGCAGAATTTGGGCACACCTGAGTTTCTGGTCATACTATGCAATATACAACACCAAATTCGATTCATGACAACAAGTATAAGATTCGAGTCTCACCAAGTTTACATTATAGAGTGGGATATATTCTTCTTGGTCCTCCTGCTAGGTTACCAAGGCACAAAATCATGTTTTAAAAGTCACAGCCTCTGCCATGGGCTCCCCAGAAGCACCGCTGTTTGTCTCTTCACTACTTGTGTGAAGCCTAAGGCTCTACTTAATATGCTTTTTCAACCCAGAAAATGTTTTTAAAAATGAGCAACTAATGATCCACACAGTTCAGAAGATGTTATGATCTTCATTTTTTCCTTACAGAGACATTCCCAAGGAATCCACTGGGTGACCAACACTAGAACTTAAATATTGGGGAAAGGTTAGGAGGCCCTTTAATTCTAATTAAAAGATCAGTAAATTCCACGTAGAAGACAACAGTGGAACTCAGTTGGTAGAAAATGTATTACCTGTAAGGAATGCACTTAATGAAAGAGTCCTCTAGAAAAAAAACAATACTAATAAAATAGGTCAAGGACTGTGAACATTGAAAAGTTCTGTGTAATAAAGCATCCTGTTTCATTTGCCTGGCCAGCTTCTTTCTCTGGAGACACCTCTTCCCTAGTCTATGTGGACCTGAGGAGCTATCACAGGGTACTTCTTCCTCCTTCTCCCCAACCACCACAAGCATGGGCTTGAAACCCAGTCTGATCAATCAGAATTCCCACCCACCCCCCAAACCACTGCAGTGATTTCTTCAGAGATAATCATGTGACTTGGATCAGACCAGTTAGATTCTTTGCCAGGACTTTTCTGGTAGAACTTGTAAGAAATAATTCTTGCCTTTGGGGTCATAATACTGGGAGGGAGCAAGATTGTGATCTCCAGCACCCATCTTCCTTACCTGAGAAGGGAAAAGCTAGTCTATTCTGGGACAGAAAAAAACGAAATCAAGAGAGAAAAGAAGCAAAGCTAAAAAACTGCATCAGAGAAGTTCTGTTGACAGTTATTGGTTACCTAGATCCAACTGAGCTCAAATCCAGAGCTATCCCTGGACTTCTCAGTTAAATGGGCCAATAAATTCCCCTGTCTAACCCAATTTGACTGTGGTCCCCCCACCACCCCCACCATAACTGAAAGACTACTGACTAATACAAGGGCCTTTTCTGCTACTTGCAAAGATAAACTTATGAGGACAAGAAAGATCCCACATGCAGGAATTTTCTGACTGAAATGTTCTACTGAAATAGCAGTAAACCACCTTTTGAAGATGTTCCATGCAATTCGCCTAAATATCTTATTGTCATGCGTTAACCTTCACTAACGGGTTCAGGAGTGAGCTTTGGTGCTGCCTAAAAATAGAGAAAAAATGAAAAGGGATTCTACAGGATCATCAGATGTCCTCTGGAAGGAAATTGCAAAGACAAGATGTTCCAGAATGTCTCCTCTACAATCTTCTGGTATCACCTTCTCTCTGCTTCCAATCCTGCCTTCCAAAATGCACTGATTAAAGAAGGAAAGGAGTTAGCACTGACACCCACACTATGCCAGACACTGCTGGTGTTTGGCACATGTTATCTGATTTTTCTGACAAACCTATAAGATAAGAATTATCCCCATTTTGCAAATGAGGACACCAAGACTCATATAGGATAAGCGACTTGCCCAAGGCTACATAGCTAGTACATGCCAGAGCTAAAAATTAAAATCTATATCTGTATGAATCCAAATCTCATGTTCTTTTCAGATCAGGAAGCTGGAATACCCACCACCACTACTATTTCTCGAAGGAGACAATAAACATGGTAAAGGGTGTAGAGGGAAAACTTCAGTTCAGTTAAACCATCATTTATCAAGTATGCAAGCTGCTGTGAGGAAAGACACATGTATAAGACATGTAATAATCTATGTCAAATGTGTAACATTCTATATAAGAACATAATTGGTCTGACCTGAATCACATGGTCATTCCTAAGCAAATTACTGCTGTGGGTTAGAATTCTAATTGACTAGAGCTTGCAGTATTGTAGGGGAAACAGACTGTTACACAAACTATTGCACTTCAAGTACGAACAAGTCATGTTACAGTGGAAAGTCACATGGGACCCTAAAGCGGGAGAAACAGATTCCAACTGGGTGTGGCAAAGGAATGCTTTATGGAGAAGGAATTAACCTAAGCTTCAGAGTGAGATTTCAACAGATAGAAAGTTTGAGATAGAGAGGCCTTCTCCTTTGAATAAAACATTACATAAAGTTGGCTAACTGTACTCTTACACTATTTGGATGGTACAGGGAACTAAAAGGGGTAAGACAATGCATTGATTAGAATGGGCTAGTTTATGCTATAGTGGAAAAGAACCCCAAAAATCTCAGCTCAAGACAATAACACATGTCTGACTTGACTACATGCTCACCACAGTGGGCTGGAAACTTTTCTTCATGTCTCTTTCACTTTAGGATGCAGGATGATGAAGCAGCCTCTATCAGGAACATTGCTGGCCACTACGACAGAAGGTGAGCGAACTCAGAACGTCGCCCACCATCAATAAATGCTCCAGTTTGGAAGTGACTCCTATCATGTCCACTGACAACTCATTGTTCAGTATTAATCCAAGGCCCCTTACAATCACAAGGGCCCAAGAAATGCAATACTAACAGGTTCACAGAAAGTAAAGAGCCAGAGATATTTTGTGAGCAGAAGTGATTTCTACTACACTTGATGTAGACACTTATCCACGACAGGTCCAAGGATATGAGAAAAGGACAGTCGCACAGAGCGCAAAACAAAGTCTAGACATTAGGCCAGCAAACATAAAAACATTAAGTACCAACTATGTGTTAAGCACTGGCAATACAAAAATGTAGCTCTGTCTTCAAGGAGCTCACAGTCTGATGGTAGTGAACAGTGCATGTTATGTATTGTATTGGTCCCTCAAATTCGTATGTTGAAGTCCTAACCCTCAATATGGCTGTACTTGGAGACAGGGATTTAAGGAAGTAATTAAGATTAAATAAGTCATAAGTGTGAGGCCCTAATCCAATTGGGCTGATCTCCAAATGAGAAGGAGAGACACCAGAGTTCTCTCTCCCACCATGTGTGCACACAAAGGAAAGGCCGTGCAAGGACACAGCAAGAAGGCAGCCATCTTTCAAGCAAAAGAGAGGCCTCACTAGAGGCCCCTTGATCTTGCTGTGCCCTTGATCTTGGACTGCTAGCCTCCAGAACTGTGAGAAAACAGATTTCTGTTGTTTAAGCTACCCAGTCTGTGGTATTCTGTTGTGGCAGCCCAAACAGACTAACAAGGTGCATAAGCAGACAACTATACCGTGACATAGTGAGTGCGGTGATAGACATATATACACAAGCACACAAAGGGAGAGGGTCCATGCAGTGATTGGCATGATAAGAGTTTTTCAGTGTAACCACATCATCCTAATCTTCAGTCCTGATGCAGAACCCAGGGGCAGTACCCTGACTCTACTAAGAGGAAAAGATTTAGGGGCTTTAGGCAACATCAAGAATCAACCATGAGGCTGGGCATGGTGACTATTGCCTATAATCCCAGCACTTTGGGAGTCTAAGGTAGGAGGATCACTTGGGGACAGGAGTTCAACACCAGCCTGGGCTACATAATGAGAATCCATCTCTTAAAAAAAAAAAAAAAAAAAAAGTAGCTGGGTGTGATGGCACACACCCGTAGTCCCAGCTACTCAGGAAGCTGACCTGAGAGGATCACTTGTGTCCAGGACATTGAGGTTACAGTGAGTCTTGATCATGCCACTGCATTCCAGCCTGGATGACAAAGTGAGAGTCTGAAAAAGAAAGAAAAAAAATAGCCATGGTCTAGTGAACCTGGCTCTCCATGTGGCCCTAGGAGAAAATAGAAATATTTTTATTAAGATGCCCCACTGCCCTCAGACCCCTGTCAGAGCTGGTGCTTGTGACTGCCTTTGGGGGTCCTGAGGGCAGCTTGCCTGTTTGGGCTCTGCCCAGCTTTGCCCCTCTCGTAGGGGCTGAATGTGGAGGCCAGGCCACTATGCTTACTACAGACCAACCTATTGCCTGAGGCACTGAGAGCTTCTATTTAAAACAGATCAAGCATAAAAACCCATTGCTACCACCACAACCGGCTCTTACCTGCAAGTACCACCTACTGGCAGGGATGTTGATCTGCACATCCCAGCACAAAATGCTGACACAAGTACACAATGCTTGAGAACATGACATGGTTCTCAAGATCTCTGCCACCCCAGCTATGAGCCTGCACACATACCCAATACAACACTACTACTACAACCATCATTTGAGAAAACCACCACACTAAGGATATCTGTAACCAAGGAATTCATAGAGAGTCTCTGCCACTGAAAGCACTCAGAAGCAAAGCCTAACAACCCTACTCAACATATATTATAGTTGCATTCTTAAGGGGAAAAAATAAGTTCCACCCAAATGAAAGTAAATTCAAAATTAAGAAGTGACAATTCCCCCAGATGAAAAGAAACCAGCACAACAATTTTGGAAGTATGAAAAAGCAGGGTGTTATTACTCCCCAAAAACAATCACATTAACTCTCCAGCAATGAATCCTAACCAAAATGAAATCTTTGAAATACCAGATAAAGAATTCAAAATATTGATGTTAAAGAAACTCAATGCCATATAAGAGAAATCTGAAAGCCAATATCAGAAAATCGATCCAGGATATGAATCAGGAATTTACCAACAAGATAGATATGTTTAAGAAAAAAAACCTGGCGGGGCACGGCGGCTCACGCCTGTAATCCCAGCATTTTGGGAGGCGGAGGCAGGCGGATCATGAGGTCAGGAGATCGAGACCATCCTAACTAACATGGTGAAACCCTGTTTCTACTAAAAATACAAAAAATTAGCCTGGCATTGTGGCAGGCACCTGTAGTCCCAGCTATTCGGGAGGCTGAGGCAGAAGAATGGAGTGAACCCGGGTGGCGGAGCTGGCAGGGAGCTGAGACCGTGCCACTGCACTCCAGCCTGGGTGACAGAGTGAGACTCCGTCTCAAAAAAAATAGAAAAAGAAAAAACCTAACAATTTCTGGAAATGAAACGTACATTGAAATAATTACAAAATACAGTTGAAAGCTTCAACAATAGACTAGATCAAGCAGAATCTTCTGCTTCTAATTTTTAATCCAGTCAGACAATAATTTTAAGAATATTTTTAAATTAACAAATTATTCAAGAAGTATGAGACTACATAGAATGTCTGATTCTATGAACAGTAGGTATTCCCGAGGGAGAAGAAAACACAAGAAGTTTAGGAAATCTATTTGAAGAAACAATTGAGGAAAACTTTAATCTGCAACAGATCTAGACATGCAGATATAAAACTCAGAGGTCTTATAAAACAATTACACAAATGAGACTGCAAAGCAACTAGATAACAGCACCATGACAGAAACAAAACCTCACATATCAATATTAACCTTGAACATAAATGGATTAAATGCTCCGCTAAAAGATACAGATTGGGCCGGGCGCGGTGGTTCACGCCTGTAATTCCAGCACTTTGGGAGGCCGAGGTGGGCAGATCACCTGAGGTCAGTTCAAGACCAGGCTGGCCAACATGGTGAAACCCCGTCTCTACTAAAAATACAAAAAAAAAATTAGCCAGGCGTGGTGGCAGGCACCTGTAATCACAGCCACTTGGGAGGTTGAGGTAGGAGAATCACTTCAACATGGGCGGCAGAGGTTGCAGTGAGCCAAGATCACTGCCACTGTACTCAGGCCTGGGCTATAAGAGTGAAACTCCATCAAAAAAAAAAAAAAAGATACAGATTGGCTGAATGGATTTTTATATAATCATATGCTGCTTATAAGAAATCCACTTAACTGGGAAAGACACTAATAGACTGAAGGTAAAGAGAAAGACATTCCAGGCAAACAGAAACCAAAAGCAAGTAGGAGTAGCTAAACATATCAAACAAAACAGATTTTAAATCAACAAGAGTAAAAAATAAATAAAAAGAAGGTTATTATATAATGATAAATGGGTAAATTCAACAAGATATAGCCATCCTAAATACATATCCATCCAACAGTGCAGCACCCGGATTCATAAAACAAATATAGCAGACTTAAAAAAAAGAGGTAGATAGCAACACAATAATAGTTGGGGACTTCCATATCCCACTGACAGCAACAGACAAATAGTTAAGACACAAAATCAACAAAGAAACACTGAACATAGATTGAATTGTAGACCACATGGACCTAACAGATATTTGCAGAACGTTCTCACCAACAACCACAGAAAATACATTCCTATCAGTGCATGAAACATTCTCCAAGACATACTATGTTAGGCTACAGACAAGTCTCAGAAAATTTTTAAAAGTTGAATCTTATCAAGTATCTTCTTTTGAACAAAATTAGAAATCAATTCCAAGAGGAACTCTCGACATTATACAGAAACATGGATACTAAACAACCTACTATGATCTTTCGGTCAATGATAACATTAAGATGGAAATATACCTAATAAGATACTTATATTTGAAATTTTCTAGTCTTGAAAGCTGTCTTGGTCCACTTGTGCTGCTACAACAAAATACCTGAGTCTGGGTAATTTATAATGAAGACAAGGCCCAGGTAGGTTTGATGTCTGATGAGAGCTCCATCTCCACTTCCAACATGACACCTTGTTTCTACGTCCTCTGCAGGAGATGAACACTGTGTCTTCACATCGTAGAAGAGATGGAAAGCTTGAAAAAAAGGGCAAACTCACTCCATCAAGCTCTTTTACAAAGTTACCTAATGCCATTCATGAGGGCAGAGGCTTTATGACTCAGTCATCTCCTAAAGGCCAATATTGTCACATTGGGGATTAAGTTTCAACATGAATTTTGGAGGAGATACAAACATTCAAACCATAGCAAAAGCATATTTTATAAAGGAAGAAAATTGTAAGGTAAACTGAGGTTCTACCACAAGAAGTTAGGAGAAGAAACAAGTAAAAAAATCAAAGAGTAGAATGTCAGAAATAACAAATTTAAAATTAATAGTAATAAATAAGAGAAGAAACTAATAAAATTGACAACAAATGGAACAAGATAAAGAGCAATAAAATAGACAGATCTCTGGCAACGCTGATCAAAAGAAAAAAAAGAAAAAAGCACAAAAAATAATATTAAACTTTTTTAAGTGCCTAACTATAGATTCTCTAGGTGTTTAAAAATCAAAAGGAAATGGTACGGCAAACCTTATGCCAATCAAGTTAAAAATGGAGATTAAAATTAAGATTATAAATTGTCAAATTGCCTAAAATATAAATAGAACACTATATTAGAATCATAATCAATAAAACCATCAGGCCCTGACAGTTCTACAGTTAAGTTTTATCAAACCTTCAAGAAGTAAATAGCCCCTATATTATCAAAAAGTTCCCAAGAACAGAAAAAGAAGAAAGGTTTCCCAACTCATTTTATGAAGTTTGAATAACCCTGACATCAAAACTGAACAGGGATTGCAAGGAGGAAAAATTATAGATTAATCTCATTCATAAAAAAGGTTAAAAATACCAAATAATATATTAGCAAAATGAGCAAAGAAAATTATTTTAAAACTTGGCATGACTAAGTAGAATTTCTTACAGTATGTAAGGATGTTCTAATAGTTCAAAATTGATTATTTCACAAAATGAGATATCTGAATGGCCAAAAAGTACATTTAAAAAATGCTTAACATCATTAGTCATCAGGTAAAACCATAATGAGATACCACTTTAAATTCACCAGAAAGGCTAAAATTAAAGACTAACAATACCAAGTGTTGGCAAGGATGTGGAGCAACTGGAATTCTCAAACATTTCTAATGAAAGTGAAAAATAGTAAACCACTTTGGAAGGCTCTTTGGCACTTTCTTATAAAATTAAACACCCATATTTCATTGGCTGGAATTATGTCCCATGTTACAATTATATAACTAATATTATTAGCATAGTAGGAAAATGTAAATTGAAACAATGAACCACCAAATCATCAAACTGTCAGTAGGACACATGGGGGTAAGGCTGTCTTATGAGGAAAGCACAGCACGTGCAAAATGTCTAACACTATGAGAATATATTTATACCTCCATTCGTATTTCTTTCTGAGGGGAGCAGTAACAATTTTAAATGCAAATGATGGGTCCTGGGAAACACTTCCCTAAAATATGGCACCTTGGCATTCTAAGTATTTTAAACTGAAAGAAAAATGAGAAAACCGCAGAAGCAGAAAGGACCCTCTGACTTCCTCTGTCACCTCTCTCTTAAAGACATTTATGTGACAGGTGTCTGGCCTTCTACCTGTTACACAGAGAGGCCAAGAAGAATCTGAATAAACAGGACTTGCTAGTCCCTTGCCTCCCACCCTGGTTTATTGCCATTAGATCATATCCCCTTTTGTCCAATCATACTTCTACACTACGATCTACTCTTTAGCAAACAAATATAAAAAGACAGTTTTCCCATTTCTTTGGGTCTTCATTTCTGAAGACTCTCACATCGTGTAAAACTCATGTTAAGTAAGTTTGTTATTCTTGTGTCTTGTTAACCTGTCTTTTGTTTCAGGGATACTAGACATGAACCTGGTGACGGATGACAAAAAGCATTACTTTTTCTCCCCTACTCAAGTAAACGCCAAATCTGGACTTTTAAAAAATGTATTTTTCTCTGCATCCCTAGCATAAGAACACATGAAAGTCCAGTGGTTCAGCAAATGGAGGCTCCCCAATCCCAGACATTCCTAGGATTCTGGGGTGTTGTTACCTTTCCCTACATTAATAAATGAGTTCCAAGCCAGTCATCCATTTATATTGTGGTATTAAATAACTCCATTGGTTGTACCTGAATCAGATGAAACTAGCAACTGGAATTACATCCCGCCTTTCTCTTGCAAAGGTCTCCTTTCCTGGCCTAGTTCCAGAAACATCTGACTTTAGGAGGACCCTTTTGCATGTCTTGTGTGCCAACCTCGGGCATAACAGCATGTTGTAGCTGAGGCTGTGTTACCTTGGAAGTTCAAAGCATAGGAAAAAAAAAAACTTGTAAAACAAAGTAGAAGGCATCAACGGGAAAGTAAAGTCATTATATAGCCCCAATATAAAACTTTAAAAAATCTTCCGTTATCTACTTTTTTATCATTAATATCTCTATTTATTTGATAATTGAGAGTTTTCTAAACTTCATTGAAATTTGGAGACAATGGGTCATAACTTACTAGTTTAAAAAAAGAAATTGAGTAATCATGGAAATGAAAATGTTTTGCTCCAAGAAATGGAGATTTGGGGCCATGTGTGATTTCTGGCATCACTTCCATATACAGTCATGCATCATCAGACACGGATACATTCTGAGAAATGGACTAAGGTACAGCCTATTGCTCCTAGGCCACAAATCTGAACAGCATGTTACTGAACTGAATGCTGTGGGCAATTGTAACACAATGATGAGTATTTGTGTATCTAAACATATCTAAACATAGAAAAGGTACAGAAAAATATGGTACAAAAAATTTGGGTTTTTTTTTTTTTTGAGACAGAGTTTTGTTCTTGTTGTCTAGGCTTGAGTGCAGTGGTCTGGTTTCGGCTCACTGCAACCTCCACCCTCCACCTCCGGGTAGATGGGATCACAGGTGCCCGCCACCATGCCTGGCTAATTTTTTTCTATTTTTAGTAGAGACAGGGTTTCACCATGTTGCCAGGCTGATCTCGAACTCCTGACCTCAGGTAATCTGCCCGCCTCAGCCTCCCAAAGTACTGGGATTATAGGCTGGGTACAAAGAATAGTTTTAACGTCACACCTGCATGGGGCATTTACCATGAATGAAGCTTGCAGGACTAGAAGTTGCTCTAGGTGAGTCAGTGAGTGAATGGTGAGCGAATGTGAGGCGTAAACATTACTGTACACTTCCATAGACTTCATTAACAATGTACACTTAGGCTACACTAACTTTATCTTTAAAACATTTTTCTTCCTTTAATAATAAATTAACCTTAGCTTACTGTAACTTTTTTGCTTTATAAACTTGTTACTTTTTTAACTCTTTTACTCTTTTGTAAAAACACTTAGCTTAAAACACAAACACATTGTACGGCTGTACAAAAATATTTTCTTTCTTTATATCTTATTCTATAAGCTTTTTTCTATTTTTAAATCTTTTATAACTTTTTAAACTTGTTTATTAAAACCTAAGACACAAACACACACATGAGCCTAGGCCCATACAGGGTCAGGATCGTCAATATCACTGTCTTCCACCTCCACATCTTGCCCAACTGGACGGTCTGCTGGGGCAATGACATACATGGAGCTGTCGTCTCCTATGATAACAACGCCTTCTTCTGAAATACCTCCTGAAGAACCTGCCTGAGGCTGTTTTACAGTTAACCTTTTTTAATAAGTAAAAAAAATACACTCTAATGTTAAATAGTATAATAAATATATAAACCAGTAACATAGTCGTTTATTATCATTACCAAGTATTGTGTACTATACAGAATTATATGTGCTAGACGTTTATACAACTGGCAGCATAGTAGACTTGTTTACAACAGGAACACCACAAACACAAGTAATGCATTGTGCTACTACGATAGCTACAATGTCACAACAGTGACAATGTCACTAGGCAGCAGGAATTTTTCAGCTCTATTATAATCTTATGGGGCCACATGGTATATGCAGTCCATTGTTGACCAAAATGTCGTTGTGGGGCACATGACTGTAGGGAGCTAAAAAAAAAAAAAGAAAAAAAATTAGAAGCCTAAATAAGCTCCTGCTGTGGTGGAAGGAAGTAGAGCAGGATTGTTTCCGCCTGGCTGTGGAGAGGGAAGGACACTGGCCTCCACCCTGAGACAGCAGCGGGCTCCTTTACCTGTGGAGCCAAGTCCTGCATGGAGTTGGTTATATGCATGGAAAGAACAGCCTATAATGTGGATTAACACAGCAATTCACTCACCCAGCTAATTACCTATTGCCTGAAAGTGAAGGGTTATAGAGTTGGGAGCAAAACTGAGATTCACCCATCAGTGGAAGTCTCTCCCTCTCTTATTATAGAAGCAAATAGCAATATCAGGGAAAATACAAAAGGGATAGGTTTTGAAGGCCAAGTTGAAGATCAGAAAGAAAACGAGGTAAGCCAGCTATTGCAAGCAAGCTCATTGAGGTAATGAGTTTATAGGAGTATAAAAGCTGCTGGAGGATTTTCACTCCAAGCCCCTCCATGCAGAAAGCGTGGTCGGGGAGTTGAGCACATCTGGAGGCTCTGAGCCCTGAGAAAGGCCCAGTGACCATCTGGACCTCAGCAGTCCATCACATCTTCAAAAACCAGATGAACCACCACAGAAGCCTAAGCTGGATTTCTCAGCCTTTTTCTATTTATCACCTGCCTAAGGAGCGGTTTTAGGCATTTTTCCCTAACTGCTACCCCATTTGATTTCAAAACCACAGATATGCCATACATCCATTTAGGTAATGTGTGAGTGTCTCCACTCGATCCATAAGAAGAGTTAGATTTTGCCTCCCAAGAACCAATTTTCACCCCCTCTGGAGTAAATTTATGACCTTTGAGGATGCATGGCCTAACCCCACTAACTCTGTTTTCCTCCATCTTGCCTCAGATGGTATTTCTTATCAACACAATCAATAGATAAATTATATTTTATAGAACAAGTGGAACAACCAGATTGGCTGGGAATAGATGTATTATGCTGATGTCTCTGAGTCCTAACAGCTGCAGTGCTTAATGGAGCTCACACACATCTAGTGTCAGGTAACAGAATTGCAGGAGTTCAAGTGAAAAGGAGAAATCAGCTCTAAGGTGGTTTTAGTGATTTTTTTCTTCGTCACAAAAATCTCACACATACACATCTCTCTCCACCTTGAAGATCACTTGTTTTATCTTTTTTTTTATTTTTTGTGACTGGGTCTCGCTGTGTCACCCAGGCCAAAGTGCAGTGGCATGATCATGGCTCACTGCAGCCTCAAATTCTCAGGCTCAAACTATCCTCCCACCTCAGCCTCCTGAATAGCTAGGACTACAGGTGTGCACCACCAAGCCTGTCTAATTTCTTATTTTTTACAGAGATGGAGTCTCCCTATGTTGCCCAGGCTGGTCTCAAAACTCCTGGGTTCCTTCTGCCTTGGCCTCCCAAAGTGCTGTGATTATGGGCATGAGCCACCACGCCCAGCCAAGATCACTTTTAGAATCTGTATTCCACATACCCCTACCAGCCAAGAAGTGTTTGTCACAATTTCTAGCCCACAGTTAGAATGGTGGAATAAAAATGTTTTATTTCTATAGAATTTTCTAAATTCAAACCATAATGTAAAATTAAATGGGATATTTTTGGGGGGCCATGTTGTGTCAAAATCCTGAAACAACATCTTAAAGGTGGAGACAGGATAACCATTTGAAAATCACTCTTCCAGAAAAATTGAGTTAACAAGTTTATGAACCAAACATCTCAAAGTTAGTTTGAAAACAACTGGTTAAACTGTACCAACCAGCCCAAAGCATCCAGTTGCTTGAGTCAGGTGAATCTTTTCAGATTAGCTCACATTATAATAATAGTTGTAATCAGGGTAATAGTAATTCCAGTAACCTATAAAATAAGTACTGTCATTGTCCCCACTTTACAGGTGCATAAAATGAGCCTTGTGCTAGTCATACCTTGTCCAAGCCGACAGGGCTGATAAAAGTGGTAGAGTTCCAATTCAAATCCAGCTCTGCCTAACCACAAAGCCCACGTTTTAACAGCAGCACAGTCCCTCTGCTTGTGTAAACAAAGCTTTGGTTGAAGATAGGAGTGTTACATGACAAGCAGAAATATTTCTGCTAAAATATAAGTGATGTCACTCAACTTGGTGGGATTTTGAAAAATTTGGGCAACAGCTCCATCCTTCTAAAGCCAAGCAGGTTGGAAAAGTCACTGTGAAGATTTGTTTTCAAATTTGAGACCCACTCCAAGAGGGTGTGCTTGGAGTTCAGCAGACAATGAAAAATCATCCCTAGCTCTACCCACTAACAATTGGTGCATAGAATTCCTGCTCTCTATCAACCTCCCAGCTCCAGCCAGCTAAAAGGGCTCTCTGCTTTGCATGCGACTCCACAGAAGCAATTTATTTTCTCATTGGAAATGGTGATGCCGAGAGAGCAGAGCCGTGTCACACATGGGGGAGCCACCACTATAGGGAACAGAAGCTCCTTCCAGCTTGGCTTAGCTGCCATCTTTTAGGCTGCTGTGATAGCAGCCAGAATGGTGCATACCCAATCCCTGTCTCAAGCAGGATTGAGAGTGTCTCAAATCCCTGCCTTCTTAGAGAGAATAATGGCAGGAGTTCGTGGGGGAGAAAGGGAGGGGAACCTTTCCCTTGAAACCTTGACTATTGGGCTCCTTAAAGATGGATTAGCATTTCAGAGATTTATTCAGTTCCTTGGGTAGAGAAGCTGACTCACAGATACTATAAGTTTGGGCGTGATAGCTTAGAGCTAAATCTGTGTCCTTAAGCAGAATCTCAAACCAATAATTTTGAGAAGGCATAATGGAATGCTGCGATAACCCCAAAACTCCATAAATAATGAAGTCACACCTCTCTTATCCGCTAGTCAAGCATCAAACACCCTCAGCCATCCAGAGCATCTGAAAACACACAAGTGTCGCTAGCAGCCATCCTGTACAGGCAGAAATTAAAAAGCCAGGGAGAATCTAAGAGGGAAGGTTACAGAAGGAGGGACATGATTGGTGGGGCTGCAATGGAAAGAACTCCTTCATAGGTAAGCAGTGGCTCTAAAAATCAAATGCCATTAAGAGCAAAAAGAAGGAACAGAAAAGAAAACGAGAAGAATACTTAAAACCCAAATCCTAGAGAAACATATTAATAGCAGCACAGTCCAATATGTAAGTCACGAATGAAAGCCACATGCATAATTTTAAACTTTCTAGTAACCACACTAAAAATTTTTTAAACAGGTAACCATTAATTTTAATAATTTATTCTGTTTAACCCAATATATCCAAGGTATTATTAGCATTTCAACGTATGGTCAATATGATAACATTATTGAGATTTCTTAGTATTCTTGTTTTATGCTAAGTCTTCAAAATCCAATTCATATTTTATGCTCACAGCACAGCTCAGTTTGGGCTGGCCACATGTCCAGTGGCTACTGTATAGGTAGAAAATTCTCAGCCATATGCTCAAGGGAGTCACAAAGGTGATACAAGAACATCCATTACAGCATTGCTTGTTAGCAGTGAAAAATTGTAAACAATCTAAATGTCCATCAAAAGGTGAATAGATAATTTAATTTTACTAAATTAAATAACAGAATACAAAGCAGCAATTGAAATAAACAAATTGGATCTAAATGTATCACTGATATATCCCTCAAAATCATAATGTCGAATGACAAAAGCAATCTGCAGAATTATATGAATACAGTTTACCATTTAGGTAAAGTTTTTTAAATACCTCAAAAAAGCTATACATTGCTTATTGAAACAAATCTATGTAATGTAGTAAGGGTATATCAGACAGAAAAAATACGCACTAACTTTGAGAAAGTGATTAGTTCCGGGAAAGGAGAAAGGAAGGAGGGAGGAAGGAAGGGAGAGAAAAGGGTTTGGAGAAATTCACAGTCTTCAATTGGATATCTAATGTTTTATATATTTAAAAAATAATCTGACACAAGTATAAAAAATGTTAATATTGTTACAAAATTGTTTTGTTACTAATACTGGCACTGAAATAATCACTAAATTGTTCTCAATTCTTTTCTGCATGTTTGATGCACTTCATGAAAGAGAGGAAGGGAGGAAAAAGGAGAAGACACAATGGAGGGGAGAAAGAGAGAGAGAGAGATGAAATAGTTTGAACAACCTAGCACAGGATTCTAGACACGTTCTACCTGCCTCCTACAGACAGTGGTACCCATTTGACATTCACTAATGACACCGGTATTTGTTGCACCCCTTCCAAATGCAAACACTGCAGGGCATTCAGAGATGAGTAACACACACGTCCCTATAACTGTGAACGTAGTGAAAAAGAAAGTGTTCTCTTGTGTTTCTTACATCAAGGCAGAAAACATTTCCTTTCATTTAAAAGTATCCATTTTAAAAGGCTTATGCAAAACTTTTAGCATGTAAGGGGTTAATCTTCAGTCCTTTGGAACCCAAGCTAAGTAGACCCCCTATTTGGCAATAATGGATAACTGATGAGTTACATTTTCACACAGTCCACCCAGCCAAGCCCTGGCTTTATCATCACACCCCACTGCACCTCTTCTTCTATAACTCTGAACTTGGCATAAACTCCTGGTTCACAATATCCCACCCTCTCATTCTCTTTCTCTCTCTCTCTCTCTCTGTCTGTCTCTCTCTCTACTTGATTCTGCCTTCTCTCCTCCCTTCTGAGTACGTTGGACTCTCAGCCTAGCTAGGATTCTGTGCATTTGGTATCCTCCACAAACCTGAAGAGTTTATTGTCCTTCATCTCTTTCTGGTCATTTATTACAGATGCACAAAACACTGATCCCACGAGGTCCCCACTTTTAGCACTTCTCTATTCACGAGATACCCATTTATTTCTAACCTTGTTCATTGTCTCTGTGCCCAGCTCTTCTCTAGGATAAAAACTGCTTCCTCAATTCCATGGTAACAGCTTTCAATGTTAAACACTATCAGAGATTTGTTGTTCAGTGTAGTTGTTTTTTTAAGCTTAAGCAATTACCTGTATCACAGCCACACAACTTTTTAAAAAATACTCTCACCAAAAAGAAAAAAAAGAAAAATATATAATATATACAGTATGTATGATTAGTGAGGCACACAAGCTTCTATTCTAAGAGACGATTTTATACTTTCTGGTGAATCTATTGTGAGTTTTTAAGTGTCCAGGGAAGACTGGCCAGCCCGAGGTTTTGGGGGCCCTTTGCACTTTCCCATGGATGACTTATAAGCTGAATTCTTCAGCTTTCATCGGGAGATTTTGCACCACCTAGAAAGAGCTCTGTTTCCTTATGCTCCTGTGTTTAAACAAAATTCAAGATAAATTTCTGTTATTTAATAATAATTTCAAATAGTCTATTACAGATCACAGAATTCTTTGAAATTCATTTATTTTAAAGAAGGTTAGCATTTTAGCTGTTTGTAAATATAAAGTATAGGGAAGGAAGGGGCAAAAAGATTTAATTTTCCATCATCCAAATGAGCATTTCTAAACAATTTGAAGAAGTCTCAAAATCACATGACTCTATTAAAGCTCTTTCAAATCATGGGTACTGGGTATACACATGGATACGTTAGCATTGCAGAAAGAAAAGCAGAGGAGCTCCAAACTGGTTTCTTTCCTTTGGAAAACAAAAAACAAGTATTTCTGTTTAAGTTGACTTGGACATTTTAAGTACAATGAAATAGAATTTCATCTTTCTCCCAGAAGCAACCAAAGATGAGACTACCAAAAGAAATGTCCTGTCTTTCTATTTTAGCCCTTTCTGACCTGCACTCGGAGGAGGGAAAACCGAAGGGATTATCTTCACTTCACTTAGAGCCTGGAGAAAGAGAAAGGGGAACCCACAAACGCTTTCAGGTTCTGGAGGCAAAACACAAACTGTACTTCAGAATATATTTTCTTAAGTCCCTTTCTAAAGCAGGCTAGTTGAAAAGTGGGTAGATTTTGTTTTGTTCTTTAATTTTAATACTTTGCCACCAAGACGATAAACAAATCTGTAACTCTCTGCTGGTGAGTTCATCCTGTCTTCTTTTTCTTCCTTGCCCCCCTCAGATCTCTGCCTTTCCTTTTATGTCCTATTTCAGTGTTCTATGGAAGTCATTCTGCCGAAAACAGCAACATACTTTTGTCTTTGGCGCCCTCTTATGGTCACTTTATTATTATAGCACAGCATCTGGCCACATTTTAGTGAAGAGTAAATCCCCTAATGAGGAACTTAGCTATTCCAAGTCTGAAAAGCCATGAACAAATTCACTTTAATCTGTTTCTACAGAATACCAATAAGCCATTCATTCAACCAGTCAAGGACCATACCTCAAACCCAAATAGGCCCAACTTAGGTGATGTTCTTTCTTCCGCTACTGTGGCAAGGACTTGAGAATTGCCTGCTGCCAGCTGTTATGCAGTTCCCATGGACTCATCCTAGCTGCATCCTTCCATATGTGTCCTTCAGTCCTTACTCAGAAATTGTCTTTCAGAACCACACCTGCAAGGGCCCAAAACCTTTTTATCCACAGTGGTGATTCTCATCATGGTGAAACATGGAAGTCCTGTGTAATGTACCCGTGTGCTAGTCCCACTTGAGTTTACTATAGTACTAGCTCTACCCCACAAAGAGTCTTCTCCTCTTTCTGAACTTCCCCCCAGTTGCTGCCTTGCCAGGCCTTTCGAGTAGCAGCTGAAGTGCCATCACTTCTGGACGCCTTCCCTGACCTCCCAGGGTATGCTTGGCTGCACCTGATCTCATGGTCCTCCATAATTCATACACACTTCCATAATGGCAATTAACCAAGTCCACACTTGCCAAAGTGAGTTCGACAGAACTCACTTCGCATTCCATGAGATGCTCCATAGAAAAGGCGTTCTGTAAACAAATACTTTGGGACAATGGAACATACTATATCCCCTTCTTGGAGAGTATTGCTTTTTTTGTCCTGTTGGCATGCCTGAGTCACCTCTGAGGAGCCATGTCTGATCTACTTCTGCATCCTGAAGACAGAGTTGGCAGAACTGATGGGAGTCTTCACTTACCTGCAGGCACCTGTCCTCTCTGGGAGGCCACCACTCTGCAGGATACTCCTACCCTCACAGAGAGCTCGGAAAACCCTGCTAACCAGAATCTTTCATCAGCTTCAAGGCCATCTCATGTCTAGGTGGCCAGTAGCTGACTTTTTGCCAACTCCCTGGCTTCCCAATGCTCTACTTCCATACTCTTGCTTGCCTACCCAGACATCAGAAACTTGCTCAACCTTGGACCTTTGCCACAGGGTTTCCTGATTTTTTTTTCCTGGGTGGATATGCCTATAGGCTTTGACCTGCAGGAACTGTGTGATTCTGGAGACTCTCTGTGCCTGGTAACTGTTGCACCATCCTTGTTCTACCTTCGCCTACCAGCCATAGCACTCAGCCCCTGTGACAGATCTTGCTCTCTCTTCCAGGAGAACAAAATGGCACCTGAGTTCTGTCTCCCAGAATCTTCCTGCCTTTTTTTCAGCCTACAACACATACTCAGACCACCTTGTCTCTCTCCTGGGTGACTACAGCCTCCACCCTTTCTCCCACCCATGCAAAGCATTCTTTTTAAAAAGCAAATCTGATCATGTCACTCCCCTTTCCAAAACCTTGCAATGGCTTCTGGTTGCTATTTGGATCAAGACCAAACCTCTTCACTGTTGAGGCCCTGTCAAACTCTCCAGCTTTGTCTCACCACCTGTCTCCCCACGTGGGACAGCTACACAGAAATTCTTTAAGTTCTTAAAACGGTACTTTTCCCCTATACCTAGGAGACACTATTCTCTCTATCGGGAGCTCTCCTCCCTTCTGGCCATTTCATGTGGCTCATGGCTCATTCCAACCCTTCGTGTGTGTGTGTGTGTGTGTGTGTGTGTGTGTGTGTGCATGTGTGTGTGTGTGAGAGAGAGAGAGAGAGAGAGAGAGAGAGAGAGAGATGAGGTCTCACTATGTTGCCCCGGCTGGTCTGGAACTCCTGGACTAAAGAGATCCTCCCACCTCCCAAAGTGCTGAGTACCTCACCCATTCTTTACTTTCAGCCTAAACCTCACCTCCCCCAGAGGCCTGGCTCACATGACTCCCCAGATTAGGATCCCACACTCCAGGGGCTCCCATTGCCCTTTGCATTCCCTCTGTTACAAAACTCATCTTACTTTAGTGTAATTAACTGCTTAACACATTCTAATTTGTTCATGTCTGTCTCCTCCCCTAAAAATGGGCACCAGGAGGGTGGAGGCCAGGTCCAAGTGGCTCACTCCTCTTTGCCCCCCATCCAGCACAGGGCCTGGCACAGTGCACTGCCCAGTAAACATTTGTTGAATGAATTTTAGATTGTGCAATGGGCTTGTAACAACAGAAGTGCACTTCTTCCCCAACAATATTTGTATGGCCTATCTCAGTTTGAGACCTCCTTCCATATCACACAAAGAAGGCCTTTTCTCTATATTTCTTTAAATGATTGTTTTCTTAAATGATTGTTCAGAACTAAACTTGGATCAAACCTAAAATAAAACTCAACTGAATTATACATCAGCTGGGGTAGGGGGAAGGCTGTGCTATCTTCCATATTATCAAACGTACCTACAACTGAGGTCAAAATTGTGGCTAAATTTTGTGTGTGTGTGTGTCTAACACTTCAGAATTTCCTAAGCTCTTTTACATGTATTATTTCATAATGTAAAATTACATGTATTCTTGTATAATCTTGCATATACAATTGCAAATTACTGTTTTTAAATGGGTTCCCTTTTGGTTCCCAAGATACTCCTCATTTATATCAATACCATTACTCAGATCATCAGAAAGATTCTGGAGCTTTCAACACTGGGTGCCAGAATATGGTAGACCAATAACTTCAAAGTTCTGAGGCAAAAATTATTTTCAATCCCAATTATTTATACTTGACCAAACTGATCATCAAGTGTGAGGATGCAATAAAAACATTTTCAGACATTTAAGGACTCAAAAAATTGACTTCCTGTGTATTGGTTTTAGAAAATCACTGGAAGTTTTGCTTCAGCAAAAGGAGGGAATAAAACCAAAAAAAAAGAGTATAACATAAGATTCAAGAGGCAGGTGAACCAAACGTGGTAAAGGGAAGTTTGGGGATGACGGAAAGGGATTAGAGAAGAAGTAGAGAGAACACAGCAGGAGGACAGTGCGCAGGGCACTAAGTCTGGGTTATGTGCTGCCTACAGACACTCCACCCACATCAGCAGAGACTGACGCCCAGCCCATGCGTGACTCACAAAGCCAGGTGTTCTCATGGAGGTCTGAGTGCCCAAGCCCTCCATTATACCCCGTATGAGCCAAGGTTAGCTTGTGGCATCCCTGAAAGAATGCTTGTGGGAGATGAGGGAAGGAGGGGTGGAACTAGCGGAATGTTTGGAATTGTTTCAGAGAGTTTGGAAAAATTATGAATAAGCTCGTCAGACCATTTGGAAAACAATAGTCAGCTCTTCACCTGCTTGAGCTTCCATAACACCACAGACTGCAGGCGGAAACAACACAAATTTATTTTCTGACAATTCTAGAGGCTAGAAGTCCAAGACGAAGGAATAGGCGGGTTTGGTTTTTTCAGAGGCCTCGCTCCTCGGTTTGCAGATGGTTGCTTTCTTGCTATGTCCTCATATGGTCTTTCTCTGTGCATACACATCCCTGCTGCCTTTTCCTCTTCTTATAAGGACACTAGTCACGTTGGATTAAGGCCCACCCCAACAGCCTCATTTTAACCTTATCACCTCTTTAAAGTTCTTATCTTCAAATATAGTCACATTCTGGGGTACTAGGGATTACAGCTTCAACATCTGAAATTTGCAGGGCCACAGTTTAGCCCATAATAGTCATGTAGTAAACCAAACAAATGAGAAAAAATAAAGCAATTATCAACTCAAGGAAAAATGGAAGTTGTAACAGAAATGATCATGGTAGACTATCTGGCTGGCAGCAGATATGATATTTACATCACCATTTTCATGTAAACACTGACTATGGTTTAACCAAAGCTTCACTAACGGGAGAATGGGGGCTGAGGATAATGTAGGAGAGAAGAGAGAGTGGGGAGTGAGAAAGCACAATCCTCGAATACCACGAAGAAAATTTAATAGATAATGTTCACAACAGGTAAGTCAAGAAAATACAGAATAAGATTAGAGACGCAGAGGTAAACACCCAAAGAAACAACTACAGGCTGCTCTGCCTATGGAGTAGACATTCTTTTATTCCTTTACCTTCCTAATAAACTTGTTTTCACTTTTAAAAAAGAAAAGAAAGAAAATAAACAGCTACAGTGGTTGAAAGTAGTTGTATTTACACATAGTTAACATAGTAGTAGATATTACACATAGTTAACTTTAATTAAGTTAAAAATTAATTTTTAAATGCCAAATTTTTTTTTTTTTTTTTTAGACAAAGTCTCGCTCTCTCACCCAGTCTAAAGTGTAGTGGCACAATCTCAGCTTACTGCAAACTCCGCCTCCAGGGTTCAAGTGATTCTCCTGCCTCAGCCTCCCAAGTAGCTGGGATTACAGGCGCCCACCACCAAGCCTGGCTAATTTTTGTATTTTTAGTAGAGACGGGGTTTCACCATGTTGGCCAGGCTCGTCTGGAACTCCTGGCCTCATGTGACCTGCCCACCTCAGCCTCCCAAAGTGCTGGGATTATAGGCATGAGCCACTGTGCCCACCCAAAAGTTTAACATTTTTCTTCCAACTTTTATTTTAGGTTCAGTGGGTACACATGCACATTTTTTACATGGGTAAGTTGCGTGTCACTAGGGCTAGGTGTGCACCCAGGTAGTGAGTGTAGTATTCAATAGGTGGTTTCTCATCACCCAAGTAGTGAGTATAGTACATGATAGGTGGTTTCTGGATCCTCACCCTCTCCCACCCCCACCCTTTCAAGTAAGCTGTAGTGTCTCTTGTTCCCCTCTTTGTGTCGATGTGTACTCAGTGATTAGCTCCCACTTATAATTGAGAACAGGCAGTATTTGGTTTTTTGTTCCTGTGTTAATTCACTTAGGATAATAGCCTCCTCCTACATCCATGTTGATGCAAAGGACATGATTTTGTTATTTTTCATGGCTGCATAGTATTCCATGGCATATATGTACCACATTTTCTTTATTCAGTCCACTGTTGATGGGCATCTAGGTTAATTCTGTGTCTCTGCTGTTGTGAAAATTGCTGCAATGAACATACATACATATGTGTCTTTGTGGTAGAACAACTTATATTCCTTTGGGTATATACCCAATAATGGGATTGTTGGGTCAAATGACAGTTCTGTTTTTAGTTTTTTGAGAAATCTCCAAACTGCTTTCCACAGGGGCCAAACTAATTTACATTCCCACCAACAGTGTATATGTCTTCCCTTTTGTCCACAGCCTCACTAGCATCTGCTATTTTCTGACTTTTTAATAATAGTCCTTCTGACTGGTATGAGATGGTGTCTCACTACGGTTTTGACTTAATTTCCATAATGGTTAATTAGTATTTTAATTTAATTTAATGTTAAACATTTTTTCATATGCTTTTTGGCCAAATTTAACTTTTAAATACTTCTAATTTTAACACATTTGGGTGGGCACCAACACAGACTCATGCTACCATGTTTACTTATTTGTGTGCAAAATTCTGAATAATCTCCTCCCGTTTTTTATTAAAACATATCCTAAGTTGCAAAAACAGCTGTTTAAAATATTTTATCCATTTGCAACTAATTCATGTGGACTGGAACTTTCTCAATATTTGCAGCCAAAACAAAATTCAGACATGAACTGGATTCTGAGGTTATAAAGCCACAGCGGTCATCCGGAAATTGATTTCAAATGTCTGTGTTCATAAAAACAGACTTACTGTTCTCATCGACTTATAATAAATAAATGTTTTATATTTTACCTGATAAAATAGATTCTAATAAAATGTTCCTGCATCTCTTCCACTATTTCTTTTCCAGATAATGGGAGGGAAGACATTTAGGAAGGCTGATTATCTGGGAGCCCTTTTCCCTTAGTCCACTTGGAATTCCCAACAGGGACTGAAACTTCCAAGAATTTCATCACTGCAGCAGGAATGCTGGCAAGCGGGAAGAGGGGAGGAAACAGTCCCTGGGGTCCACTACCTAAGTCAAAGCCTTCCTTTAATTGTCCATCTCCCTTACTAGTCTTAGTAAATCACACAGCTTTGAAATTTCAAGCTTTGGTCCTCATTTCTACAGAAATGATACAACAAATACATTTTTCAGTCCCTTTATAAGGCTCACATGCAAGTATAAAGACAAGATACTGACCTAGTGTCAACTGGATAAAAATTCTTGTTCTTTGTAGAACTGTGCTTAAACAGTTCTCAAAACCTTAGTAGCAAAACCAGGTCATAATTTTATGCTGATACGAAGGAAAACATCTTTGAAGAGTTCCTAATCAAAGATCCTGTTCAGCAGCAAGTTAATTTTTGAAGTTTCTTAGAGTTCAGGATGGTCACCAAGCTGTTTGCTAAGTGTGTTTCTATAGTTACTTGTTTACTGAGGAAATAGAAAAGAGGACTGTGTGTATCCGTGATCCCTCTCTTCCCTATAAGGATGTGATGTTAAGGGACTTAGGCAGTAAGTATCCAGAGGGAGTTTAATATTAGATCCCAATTTTTTAAAAACAAACAAGTGCCACACTAATGTGATGTTTGGGTCACGTTAAAAGGCTAAGTTTGCAGGGCTTGAGAAGATTTTTAATATCTTCCCAGACGATCAGTATTCACATCTGGATATTGCCACCTGGTGATTAGTAGTTTCTTCATCATCATCATTATCAACCTTATCATCAATATTCCTTCTCAATATGGTACAGAAAAAGTAATAAATTACCTCAGGCACAGATGACCCTCTTTTCTCACATTTTTTATAAACTTATAAACTAAAACTTTATAAATTTACAAAATATAATGTAATATGTTAAGACCAGTGATGGCAAATGAAAATTTCCACTAAGACCACACAATGTGAGGAAGACATGTATGAGGAACACATGTTGTCTAAATAGAGCTGCCATTCTACTTCTTCTAGCTGGTTGTTGCCATGTTAGAATGAGATTTTAACATTTTCAAATATTCTAATATTTCAAGAGAAGTTGAAATTTTTTTATGTGAAATATAATTTTTACATTTGACAAACAATTCAAACTTTTTGAAAATGTGCGGGCTTTTCAAAATAGGGCTGTGCTCTTGACCCATCCCAAGGGCTGCTAGCTTCAACTCCTGACCTAGACAATGATAATAGACTCCCTTTCCATTTGTTAAGTCATAAACTATGTCATATAGAGTAAATGCTAACCAATAATTCTAATTAAAATGGACACAACTGTTACAAATCTAAACACTATCTAGTCCCTACTTTGAACAGTGATTTTTTTTTTCCTCCCACATACAGGCTGCCTCATGTAATGACCCTGTTTTGACTGGGTGCTCTGGCTGATTATTCGCCTGTTGGCTCTCAGGCCTGTGTGCGCCATCTGTGTTCTACTCTGTATCACAGCGCACTGGACACCTGGAGACTACAATCCCACACTCCCTTCCCAGCTGAATTCCAGCCAGGTTCAGCCAATGGGAGGCGCTGGGGGAAACTGAAGAACAGGAAGAAGGCAGAAGTCATTGTTCATTTTATCTCTTTCTCTCTCTCTCTCCCTACCCCTCCTCTAGTTTTAGCAGCCCTTCATCAATGGCTCTGAGTAGCTAAGCCTGGAATCCACTCCAGGGCAGGCCTCCTGCTTCTCAATCACTCAGTTTCTCCTTTTACTCCTTAGCCCTGGGACGCTAGTGGTTTCCTGCAGTTACAACTGTTTCCATAACCTTGTCTTCCCCTGATTGTTTTTCCAGCCCTTCCTTCACCCTTACTACCAACTCCTGGATACGTTTTCTCTCTTGAAATGCATAGAGGGGTTTTCTTTTCCTGTTTCAAACCTGACTGTTGGAATACTCCCACATTTCTGCCTATATTCAGTTGTATAAATGACATCTGATCATAAAAGCTGGTTGCATCTGCAAAGCGTATCTTGAACCCCTGTCATTCTTACTTAAACTCCAGGGACCTTGTTTTTCAAATTCAAGTTAGCTGCTACTTCCTCAAAATGTTTGTAAGGTAGTGTTTCCCAGTTTGCCTTATGAAACAAATTGGGGCACTTGTTTAAAAACAGTTTCCCAATAGTGGGTGTTAAAGTCGCCCACTATTATTGTGTGGAAGTCTAAGTCTATTTGTAGGTATCTAAGAACTTGCTTTATGAATCTGGGTGCTCCGGTATTGGGTGCATATATATTTAAAATCTGATGTATTGAATCACTTGGGGAGTAGCTTGGAAATACGTATTTTTTTTAGCAAGGGCCGGGGGTGTGGTGTCTCACTATGCTGCCCAAGCTAGTCTCGAACTCCTGGCCTCAACTGATCCACCCACGTCAGCCCCCACAACTAGCTGAGATTATAGCGCAAGCCATTACATCAGACTGAAAATATGTAGCTTTGACAAACACGCCAGGTGATTCTAACCCTCAAGCAAGCTTGAGAATCACTTGTGAGGAACACCTTTTCTGAGGCCAAGTTTATTCCTATGCCCATTAATCGCTGAGACCCCCTGCCCCATACAATCATCTTGGCTACAGTGGACAATCCAATCAATTATCTCCCCCTTTACAGATAAAAAGCAGTGATCACTGGCAGTTTAGTTTTTAAAGGTAAAATTAATCTGCCAAAATGGCATAAGTAGCAATAAAATTACTATAATTTTTAAACTGGGACTATGTAATTGAAATGAATCGGTTTAGGAAATGGAAAGACTTGAATTTAAATACCAATGACATCACTTAGTAACTATATGACATGTAGCATGCTGTTTAACCTCTTAGAGCTTCAGTCTTCTGTAAAATGAGAATAATATCGTCTACTTCAAAGCTGTTCTGAGAATTAAGCAAGAATATGTGTAAGTCACCTAGCTTGGTACCCTGGCCTGTAAAAGACATCCAATAAATACATGTTCCCTGCCTAACCAATAAGAAGAATGCTGGATTTATGGTATATTTGTATTGTATCAACATGGTTGAACTGGAACTACAGTTCCCAAAATGCCTCTTCCTGCGTAATTATGCATTAGCACGGAACACCAAAGACAGTTTGCTGGAGAGAAATTCCATCAAACTGCCTTTGGAAGGAAAGCAGCACTATGTTGTCTGTACACAATAAACAAGTAAATGTAAATAAACAGACTGTGGTTTGAAAGGATGTGATCTAATAGAAATCAAATGGGGAAAGGGAAGCACTGAATAGCTAGCTGGCTTTCTTAGACAGGACCACCTAGGAAGTCCTCTCTGAGGAAGCAGCATTTAACCCCTCATCCTGATGCCTCAAGGATAAGCTGACAGCCAAGCTAACAGCTGGAAGCAGAACTGCCCAGGCAGAAAGAACAGCCATGTGAAGGCTTCAAGTATGCCCTGGGCATCTGGAGTAAAATAGAGGAAGGAACAAAGGAATGGTGGAGATTCAGACATGCATGACCTTAATAGGCTATAGTTTTTTTTAAAATGTGGGGATTTTGTTTTAAATATAACAACCCCACTGAGGAGTCAGGGGTATGAGTCGTGGGATGCTATATAATCCTTTTAATGATTTTTAGTTTCCAAGATCATTTGTTTCACATCTTTTAGATTATCAAATACTTTTTAAGTCAGGTAATATCAAGTGTTGGAGACTATAGGGAAATGAGAACACTCAGACTGCTGGCGAAAATGATCTGTCATTTGAAGAGCAGTTTGACAATTTCAGGTAAAAGTGAAAATGTATGTACCATACGATCCAGTATTTCCATTCATTCCTACATTTCGGCCACAGAAATTCTGGAATATTGCACAAGAAGACATGTCTAAGTCTGTACATAGCAGCACTGTGGGTAACAATAAAAGATTAAAGGCAGTGAAGTATTGATGGATGAATAAATAAAATAAGCTATGTCTGTCTAATATTCAGTAATGAAATGAATCTGATCTCTACTGATATATAAATATTTAAATAGGCAAAACAATATTAGACATAACAATGCTAGACTCTGGATACAAATATGAGAAATAAAAGTATAAAAGCTTGGGCAAGAAAGGCATATACAAAGTTCATCATAGTGGTTGCATCAAGGAAAGAAAGAAAAGGAATGCCATTAGGTAGAGGGTTACAAAAAGGAGTTTAACTTAATTAATATCATTTTATTTATTCAAGAAAAATAAATTTGATTAAAAAATGCTTGAATGTAAACATTTGTTCATTTGAGGAGATGTATATCAGTTTGTTATTACTGTAGATTTCTATGGTTTTAATCTTTGTTCATATTAAGCCAAAGACTCTCGTTCACAGAGGAGCAAGAGTAGAAAGAGAGACCACAGAGGTTGTTGACAGTGATCCAGGAGAGAGAAGTCACTGAATGGATTAGGGTGAAGTCACTGAAGACAGAGAGAGGCCAACACACTCAAGACATATTTTAAAAGATTCACTAATGTTTTGAATGGGGGTGAGAAAAAGACAAGAATTAAAGTAACTCCTAGGTTTGAAGCTGAAGCAGCTCAGAGGACAACATTTACAGAAATTCAGAACACTGATTAAGGAAGGTTATGGAGGTGGAGGTGGTAGAGAAGGATGTCAAGGATCCAGAGTTTAACTAAATTGTGGCTGTTAAGTCTGGGAGGCCAATTAAATATCCAAGTGGAGATGTCAATCAGGCAATGAGATATTTGACCCTAATGCACAGAAGAGAGGTCAGGAATGGAAATATAAACTAGGAAGTTGCCAGTATATGAAGGTATCTAAGCCATAAGACTGAACGAAATCATGAAGAGAGAAAGTGTGTAAAGAAAAAAAGGCAGCAGTGAGCCTGGGGAGCTCCTGATAGATCTAGGGGGTGCAGTGAAGGAAAAGCAGGAAGGGTAGCAGTAAAACCAGGAAAGAATGGTGTCATAGAAACTAACAGAGAAACAAGTAAAATGAAGATAAAAGTAAATTAGAGCTGGCAACACAGTCATCAGTGATCTTGACAAGAGTAGTATCAATAGCTGGAGGGAGGCAAAAGTCAGCAGACTGAAAAATGAAAAAGCCTCTTCATTTATTTTAAACGTTTCATAACATAATTTAATTTTGATTTTATTTTAGTATTAACTCTTAGATGGGAGATAAGAAAATGAAGAACAACAAGAGTAGGCAAGTCAACAAGTTTTGCTCAGTAAAGGAGCACAGACAGAATTGTGACTAGAGAGGGAATTGTTATCAAGGAAGGAATGGGTTTTATTTTGCTTTTACATTTTTGAAATGGAAAGTATTTGAGCATGTGTACATGGGCTTTAAGGAATTATCTAGTAGCAAGAGAGACACTAAGATATAGGGAGGAGAAAAAGAGTGGTCTCATGAACAAAGTTGAGGGGAGAAGTATTCTAGCACACATTGAGAGGTGCTTCTTCCACTGTAACAGAAGACAGAAAATGTCGTTACAGGGCTTGAGGTTTGGTTCTAGAGAAACAACAGTGTTCCTGAAGGAGGCAATGAGGTCACTAACCAAAAGAAAAGGAGGAGAGACGTTTCAGAAAGTTTGACAAGGAAAGAAAAGTCATCTGGGAGAGTGGAAACTGAACCCACTAGGGAGCAGAACAAGATTTCAGACAAAGTCCAGTGCCTATCTGAAACCAGTGACCACTAGGTGACAGCTGCACTGAAATCTCAGAATTCACCACTATAGAATTCATCCATGTAACCAAAAGTCACTTGTATCCCAAAAGCTATTAAAATTTTAAAAAACATGGATAGATCTTGAGGCCATTATCCTTACCAAACTAACTCAGGAATAGAAAACCAAATACCACATGTTCTCACTTATAAGTGGGAGCTAAATGATGAAGACACATAGACACATAGAGGGAAACAACACACACTGGGGCCTCGCAGAGGATGGAGGCTGGGAGGAGGGAGAGGATCAAGAAAAACAACTAAGGGTACTAGGTTCTTTTCAGCCGTCAACCTATATACTGTATTATAGAATTCTATACTCAGTAAAAATATCCTTCTGGAATGAAGGAAAAATCAAGACACCCAGATGAAAGACAGTAAAAGAATTTGTCATCAGCAGAATCTATACTAAAAAAGGGCCAAAGAAAATTTTCTGAAGAGAAAGGAAATGAGTTTTTTAAGGGAACTTGGAAGAGCAGGAAAGAAGAAAGGACATGGGAAGTAACAGCAGACTTTTCTTCTCTGCTTGTATTATCTAAATTGTAATTGGTGGTTGAAGTGAAAATTATAACACTGTGTGCTATGGTTCTAAACACACCCAGGCAACCAAAGCAGAAACGGACAAATGAAATCACATCAAGTTAAAAAGTTTCTGCAGAACAAAGGATACAAACCACAAAGTGAAGAGACAACCCACAGAATGGAAGAAAAAAAAATGCAAACTACTCATCCGACAAGGGATTAATAACGAGAATATATAAGGAGTTCAAACAACCCTATAGGAGAAAATCTAATAATTCAAACCAAAAAATGGAAAAAAGATTTGAATAGACTTTTCTCAAAAGAAGACATACAATTGACATATAGGAATATCAAAAGGTACTCAACATCATCGATCATCAGAGAAATGCAAATCAAACTACAATGAGTTTTTCATCTCACCCCATTCAAAATGGTTTATATCCAAAAGATAGGCAATAACAAATGCTGGTGAGGATGTGCAGAAAAGTGAACCCTTGAAAATTTGGTGGGAATGTAAATTAGTACAACCACAAGGGAAAACAATTTGGATGTTCCTCAAAAAACTAAAAATTGAGCTATCATATGACCCTGCGATCCCAATGCTGAGTATATACCCCAAAGAAAGGAAATCAGTGTGTTAAAGAGGTATCTGTACCCCTATGTTTGTTTCAGCATTGTCTACAATAGCTAAGATTTGGAAACAATCTATGTGTCCATCAACAGAGGAATGGATAAAGAAAATGTGGTATATATACACAATAAAGTACTATTCAGCCATAAAAAAGAATGAGATCCAATCACTTGCAACAACATGGATGGAACTGGAGATTATTACATTAAATGAAACAAGCCAGGCACAGAAAGACAAACATCACATATTTTCCTTATTTGTGGGATCTAAAAATCAAAACAATTGAACTCATGGATGTAGAGAGTAGAAGGATGGTTACCAGAGACTGGGAAGGGTAATGGGGGCTGGGGGGAGGGGGATGATTAATAGGTACAAAAAAATAGTTCAAAAGAATGAATAAGACTTAACTATTTGATAGCACAACAGGATAACTATAGTCAACAATAACTTACTTGTGCATTTTAAAATAACTAAAAGAAAGTAATTGGATTATTTGTAACCCAAAAGATAAATGCTTGTGGGAGTGAATATTCCATTCTCCATGATGTGTTTATTTCACACCATATGCTTGTATCAAAATATCTCATGTACCCCATAAATATATATACCTACTATGTACCCCAAAAAATTAAAAATTAAAAATTTTTTAAAATAAGCACAAGACGGTTATAGAATGCAAAGCAGATTTAATAGAAATAAGACTACCTCAAGATATTTAATAATCAAACTCCCAAAGTCAATGATATGGGTTGGATGTTTGACCCCTCCAAGTCTCCTGTTGAGGTGTGATTCCTAGTGTTGGGTGGGAGGCATTTAAATCATGGGGACAGATCCCTCATGAAGAGTTTGGTGCTGTCTTCATGCTAATGACTGAGTTCTCACTCTGAGTTCATACAAGATCTGGCTGTCTAAAAGTTTGTGGCAACTTCCCCCTGTCTCTCTCTCTCGTTTCTGCTCTCATCATGTGACATGCTGGTTCCCCTTCACTTTCTGCCGCAGTATGCTTCTTAGGCAGAGGGGGCCTAAAATCCTGATCCAACTGTATGCTATCTACAAGAAACTCAGTTCAAATGTAATAATGCAGACAAGTTGAGAGTAAAAGGTAGGAAACCATCCTTTTATCATTGTATCATACAAACATTAATCAAGGAAATCAGAAGTGATACTAATATCAAATAAAGTAGATTTCTGGGTAAAGAAAATTACCCGCAACAGGAAAGGATATTAAATAATGATAAAAGGGTCAGCCCACCAAGAAGATATAGCAATTCTAAATGTATATGAAGCAAACAATAGAGCTGAAAATATGTGAAGCAAAACTGAAGGATAAATAGACGAACCCACAATTATAGTAGAGAGTTCAACACCCCTCTTCAGAAAATAATAGAACAACTAGACAGAAAATAAGATATAAAATACTCAAAAACACATTTATCCAATAGAATCCATTCAGTACTTATAGAACATTCCACCCAACAGCAACAGAATACACACGTTTTTCACATGTTCATGGAACATATACCAAAATAGACCATGTCCTGGACCATAAAATGAACCTCAGCAAACTTAAAAGAATTGAAATCATAAAGAATATGTTCTACAACTACAATGGAATCAACCAAAGTTTAATAACAGATAACAAGAAAATCTTCAAGCAACACACATGCATGAATCAAAGATAAAGTCTGAAAGGAAACTGAAAAATAAGTTGAATTAAATGAAAATGAAAGCATAACATATCAAAATGTGTGAGACACAGCCAAAGCAGTACATAAATGAAATTTTATGGCATTAATTGCATATATTAGAATAAAGGAAAAGTCTCAAATCCATAATCTAAGCTCCCAACTCAAGAACTTAGAAAAAGAAGAGAAAATTAAACCCAAAACAGGAGAAAGAAAAACATAATAAAGATAAAAGCAGAAATCAATGAAATTGGAAATAGAAAAAAAATTAATGAAACACACAGCTGGTTCTTTGAAAAGATCAATTAAATGACAATTCTATATCAAGACTAAGAAGGAAAAAAAGAATATACAAATTACCAACATCAGGAATTAAAGAGGCGATATTACTGCAGACCCTGCAGACATCAAGAGAACAATAAGGAAATACTATGAACAACTCTACAACATGCATATGGCAATAAACCAAATGTCCCACTTTCTCAAGAAACACAAAGTATCATAACTCATTCAATATGAAATAAATCATTTAAATAGCCTTATAACTCTTAAGAAAATTAAATCCATAATTTCTAAATCTACCAAAAAAAGAAATTCCCAGGCCCAAATGATTTCACTGGAGAATTATACTAAATGTTTAAGGAAGAATTAATACCAGTTGTACACAATCTCTTCTACATAATAGAAGAGGCGAGAACACTTCCCAATTTGTTTTATGTAGCTAGTATTACCTTGATGCCAAATCCAGACAAGACAATACACAAAAATGACCAGCTTATCTTCCTTATTAGTATAGATGCAAGAATCCTTGATATAACATTGGTAAATAGAATTCAGTATTATATAAAATGAATTATATACATAACCAAGAGAGAGGCTTTTTTCAGGTATGCAAGGCTGTTTCAATATTCAAAATTAAGCAATGTACTTTCCACCATATGTATAAAACCATACCACATTAACAAGTTAAAGAAGAAAAATTACATGATCATATTAATCAATCCAGAAAAAGCACTGGACAAAAATCCAATACCAATTTATGATTTTAAAAAACACTCAACAAACAGGAATAGAGGGTAACTTCTTCAACTTGATAAAGAACTGTATTAGTCTGTTTTTATACTGCTATAAAGAACTTTCCTCTTTGTAAAGGAAAGAGGTTTAATTGACTCTTTCTGCACAGCTAGGGAAGCCTCAGGAAACTTACAGTCATGGTGAAGGCAAAGGGGAAGCAAGACACCGTCTTCACAAGGTGGCAGGGAGGAAAGGGGCTAAGCAAAAGGGGAAAAGCCTCTTATAAAACCATCAGATCTCATGAGAACTCACTATCATGAGAACAGCATGGGGGAAACTGCCCCCAAGATTGAATTACCTCTGCCTGGTCTCTCCCTTGACACGTGGGGACTATGGGGATTACAATTCACAATGAGTTTTGGATGGGGACATAAAGTGTAACCGTATGAAGAACATATACAAAAAACCTCTACAGCTCACAACATATTTAATGGTGAGAGACTGAACACTTTCCCCATGAGATCAGTAATAAGGCAAGAACATCGGCTCTTACCACTCTTAGTAAACATAATTCTGTAACTTCTGTTTAGAGCTATAAGGTAAGAAAAGGGAGTAAAATGCATACAAATCAGGAGGGAAGAAACAAAACTGCTTTGATTTGGAGCCCATTTATCTAGTGGATCCCTCACCTGGCTTGGAAGAATGAGGCAGGAGATGTATTGTTGCGTAGATGACACAGCAGCAGAGTTCCAGCCCTGTGCTTAGTTCATGAGCTACAAAGCCAGGTTCCCGCTGACTGTCTCTTACTGTACTGGTGGTTACAAGGTTCTACTCGAAATTACCTTGTGAATTCCCCCATTTAGACATTTTCTCTGGGCTTTGTTTCTACGGTGGACAGCCACAGCAAGGGCAGCCTCAAGTGGTACCCAAGCCCCTCAGTCATTCCCAGGTACCAGTCATGGGTTTGGTAAGGATCTTATCACCTTTCAGAGTCCTTATACGCCTCTGTTCCCAGATGCATGGCCCCTTCAGCAATGCCACTGTTCCTCTTGTTCACACAAAACATGGGTGCACACAAATGCACACGCATACATACGCAAACGCTCTTTCTAGGGCTGCTTTACAAAAGCCTAAGTATGAGGTTTCAGAATGCCATTTATAACAGGAGGTTATAATCACATATACCACAGACTGGTTGGGAAAATATTTTATCTTGTATTTAACTCTCACCACAACACTGCAAGATGACTATCCCCAATAAGATTCTGAGGCCAGAGGGATTAAATGACTCAAGCTGGTAGGTGGCATGACCAGATTTAACCCTTTCCACTTTAGGACCTATTCTGCTATACCATAATGTAGGTGCATACGGGACCTACATTATGATCCTATCACCTCCTTCCCCCAAATCATTGCATACCAACAATTAAATGAAGTTCCAAAGTTATTTTGAAAGATGAAAAAAGTAATGAAAACAGATTAAATATATATTGGCTTCCAAACTAATTTTTATTCAAGTTTAAAGATGTATTCACGTCCAGATAATGACTGTATATTTTTCCTTCTTCTCTAGACTCCTCATTTCCTGGTGGCTTTCAAATGCACATGTGCATATTTATGGTCAGCGTGGTGGACATCTGCTAAATTTGCCCACCCAACATCTGCCCTTGGTCTTATCCATTACATAGAAAAGACTGGTCCCACCAATCCACCAGGTCCTGCCAGCCATGGAAATTTGTTCAGGGACAGGTCTGGAATTCAAGTTGGTCCAATTCTCTTTCCCCAGACTTTTGCTGGAGAAACTAGGAAGAAGACACTGTCCACCGGATATAAACCTAGAGAAGAGCCAGAAGATAAAACAGAGAAAAAGAGAATGGAGACACAGACAGAGACAGTCTTGCTGACATTGTCTGAGGCCCTGAATCCAGCATGGCTAAAGCTAATTGGCCCTGGCTTTTTCAGCTATGTGAGGCAATACATTCTGTTTGGTCTTAAACCAAATTGAATTGAGTTTTCTGTCATTTAAAATTGGACGAGCTCTGACAGCGTATTTATAAATCCCAGGTCTTAGCAGATGGCACTAACCTAGGTCTGGTCCCTGCTTCTCTCTACTCTTTCTTTAGTTGGACTCTTTCAAGTAACTCAAATAAGTCTGAGTTAGGAGGTGAAGATAACTGTAAGGATATATGTGGAGGTGAGGAAGAGGAAAGGACCTGAAGTTCAGAAACAGAGATTCTAGGCAAGTCAGCCCCCAGCAGCAGAAAAAGGGGAGGCACAGGAGTGCATAATCGCCACTCTGCCACTCCAGGCTAATAAGACTCTGCTATGTTAGGTGTCTTTTCTCCCTATGACTTGTCTGTTACAGCCACCCCACCACGTACTCTTTCAACCTGCCATCTCTCTGCCTCCAGTCCCTGCTTCCTCATCACTTTGACTCTCCATAACCCCTCTTGGCTCCCACTCTTCCTCAAGTCTCCTGTGCACACAGCACTTCAGCTTTAAACTTCGCTCCTCACAGCCTCTTTCTGCTGGCATTTCCTAGCCCACATTCCTGAGAAAAAGGCAGTCTGATTGGCCCAGCTCCTCTTCATGTGCAGGGCAAACTCACAGGTTAGTGACCCACCTACCAAGTATCTGCCTGTGAGTCAGAGCCAATCAGCTGTGAATAGGGATGAGATCTCTTGCTTTTACTTAGGATAGACTGTGAGCAAAGCAAGCACTATGATTGGTTTGTCTCTTCCCCAGCACGGCCAATGCATGCTTTTCTTTCTTCACAGAATATTTTTCTTCTGTCTCCCTTTCTCTGACAGAAAAAGCCATCTCAAATGTCATCTCTTCCAGGAGGAGCCTGTGCCAGAGTCCTCCTTCATGGTGCTACCTCCAACATCGCACCAACCATCTGGTAATGTCATTGTGCAGATAGGATAATGTTATAATATTTTAATTGGTGAGATTTTCTTTAGGATTCCCTGATACCTCAAAGTTCTTCTCTCTTTGAGGAGCTAGACTTTAGGAACATAGGAAAACATAAGTGACTCATTCTTGGCTTTTGCATTCCAAAAATCCATTTGGGAAACATAAACTTGGAATTTCGAGCTTTCACGTACTGAGAAAAAAGAAAGCAGCCCTGACTTTTGGGAGCTATCAACTAGGTTGATAATATTGGCATATTATGAAACCTGGCCTTGATTTTGCTAGGAGCTGGCCTGGAACCCACATGTAGGTCTGGGTGTCCTCCTACTAAACAGAAATAATTTCATAGCACATCAACACCATATAAGGCTACTCTGATGACCACATTGCATCCAGACAAAAACAAGACCATTCCATAAGCATGTCTGAACACAAACAAAACGTGAACATGTCGAAGCCACAAAAATACCCATCTTCCTCTCCTAGCGAATATGAGTGTCTGCTGCTTCTTTACCAATTATAGCTTTAGCCTCCGTCTATTCTTCCCTCCTTCTAGATAAAATGTATTAAGATGCCCAATCATAGAATTACCCTACTTCCTGGCAGCATCCAATCCAGAGCAAAACTCTATTTCCTTAAATCCGTTCCAAAATCTCTTAACACAAACCCAAATCCTATAAGTCCTTTCTAACACCTTCTTAATAACAACGTCCCAATTCCCTATGGTATGTGCTCACTGCACCAAGTAATAAACCCAATTTATTCAACTATTCGTGTGTTCCGGATAGTCTTGGTTGGAGGGCATTGACATTCAAAACTCCGAAGGAGTCAAGGCATAGATTATGCCGTTAAAAGACTTAAAAAATGCATGTGGTCATGCAAAGACATTTTATTCTAATCCCCACCCACAGTAAGCTGCACACTATTCTGTATAATCTACAATCTGGGAAACTGAGGCAAAGAGGAGTGGAGATCAAAGGGAAACACTTTGACATTGACATCATACTGCTCAAAAATAAGTTCCCCTACAAGAATATTAGGATATCAAAAGCCAGTATCATAGTCACTAAGTGGGAAGGAAGAAATTCAAACCCTGGTGGGTCCCTGAGAGGAGTTCCCAAGCCATATACTTTCCCACCTCCACTCACCCACACACACGTCAAGCCACGTCTTTTGGAAGCCGTATGTTTAAGAGATTTCTCATTCCGACTTGGGAATACAAGAGTAAGGAAGATCTATGCTCAATTCCCAGGCTGGAAGCAGTATTTGGCAAAACTCATGGAATTTCCCTAAGCCCAGCATCATGTAAAAAAAAGTAGAAAGTGGCCAAGTGGGGTTCCCAGCAGATAGGTCTGAAACCATCTCCTGGAGTCCTTAAGTTTTCTAGCACAGTGCATGGAACCACCAACTGTCTGGGGACAATCAGAAGAGCAGTGGGAATAGCTAAAGATGACCCAGACTTGAAGAAGCCTTGTGATTAGGATAAAAAGGCAAGCTGCAATCTACATAAACCAGCCCTTAGGGACCAGATGGAAGTAAGATGCTCAGCAGATGTAAGGTGGAAAATGACACTAGGATCTCTCCATCCCCCAATGCCTTGGCATTCTTCAGACCCCTAGAACTCAGCTGCAACCCCATTGAAGCAGAGGAGTAGAAAATCCTGAACTGAGCAAGATTACTTGTATTGATTAAAATTATTCAATTACTATCAGAATAAGGCTTAAAATAGAAATTAAGTTCTGTTCTGGAAAAACTAAGACAGGTTCATTTCTGGGCACCAGGTTGTATAATGATATCAACCCACTACTTCTATTGTTACCCACTCTAGGCTGCAGGTGTCTTGGATATGTTGACTGAAAGTCACGGCCACAACACCTGTCAGGCTCCCTCACTGTACCCTAAGTTCCTGGAACATTGGAACCCCATATTATTTGTCATTGACCCACCAGTGCCTATCACAGTGCGGGTTTTGCATTTGTCCTGGATCAGCCATTAACCAGCTACATATTCTTAAGCAAGTTTTTTCATTTCTTTGAGATTCCATTTTCTCATGTTAAAATCGGGGCATCTACCGGCAAAAATAAAGCATTTTTCACTAATTATAGAAAAGACTAGCCTTACATTGGTAATAAAAATTAATTGTAGGATATTTTCAGAAAATATGTTTTTCTATTTTATAGCTATACACTAATCAGAACTAGGTTAACTAGATTCAACTACTCCTTTAATCCAAAGGATTCAGAGTAGTCCTTAGGGAACCTAAATTAATGACTAGATAAGGCAAATTTGTAATTAGTGTATCAACTGCTTATATGGAATTAAGTCTTTCCAAAGTGCTGGAAGGTGCTTTAAACGGTTTATCATAAGTAGACCAACTGTTCCCAAATGTGGCTCATCCTCAGAATCATATGTGGAACTTTTTAATCAGAGATCCCTGGACCCACCATGAAGATTCTGATTCCCTGGGTCCTGTTCAGCTCTGGAATGTGCCTGTTTAAAAAGCTTCCCAGGAAATTCCAGTGATCAGTCAAGTATGAGAATCAATGCTTTAGAAAAATATTAACTAAACAATGGAAACTCCAACCCTATTTGAACTATCATAGATTACAAATAAAACTGAGGCGTGTAAATAATGTAAATAAAAAACCTCCTGTTTCTCTCTCCCCACGTTCTCATTTCCCAGTAATAACTATTATTGGAACTTGGTTGTATATCCTTCCAGATATTTTTCTGTGTATTCCATTTGAATCTCCATTTATTTATTTCACTTACGTGCCAACCTTGTGCCAGATCCTGTAATGAAATTGGTTTAGGAGATGTGACCAGAATTTTTCCTAGGGAAATCACTGTAACCCCCACCCCCCAACTTCTTCCCATTTCTCTCATTCACACTGTCTTAGGCCATTTGCTAGCTGCTATAACAGAATACTACAGATCAGGTAATGTATAAAGAAAAGATATTATTTCTCACAGCTCTGGAGTCTGGGAAGTTCGAGAGCATAGCTTCGGCATCTGGAGAGGGCCTTCCTGCTGCATCACAAGATGGTGAAGGGCAAGTGAGCACACGAGACAGAGGAAATGGAGGCCAAACTCCCCACTTTTGTTATGACTAACCCACTCCCAAGATAGCAGCCTTAATCCATTGATAAAGGCAAAGGCCTCGCGACCTAAGCACTCTTAAAGGTACCACCTTTTAATACTATTACAACAGTAACTAAGTTTCAGCATGAGTTGAAATTGACATTGAAACCATAGCACTCACCATCCCGTTTCACTCCCACTGAAAGCAGAAGGGAGCACCTTAAATCCCAGTCCACCTGGCCTGGGAGCCATTACTGAATTTTCTTCATGGCATACTGTGTTGTTTGTCTTCTAATTCTTCCTTCCTTGGGAGCTGCAAAGGCTTTGAAACCAGTCAGACGCTGAACCCAAATCCCAGCTCTACACTTTCTAATGGGGTACTTCACTTAATATTCCTGTGCCTCAATTTTCCCATCTGTGCCATGATGTTAACAATAGTACCAACTCTACAGGGCTGTGATGAGTAACACCTGTAAAATTTAATTTAATTTCTGCTTTCCCTCCTGGAATCCTCTCATTGACATATATTCTCACCTTACTGCAAGTAGTTGCCAGACACATGCCCAAATCGCGACTCTAATCTTACACATACACATACACACCACCCCACAAATATATTAAAGTTTCAGGGTTTTGTTTAACTAAAACATAAGATAATAAAAAGAGTCAAAGCATTTATTTTCTGCAGTCTTCTCCCAACAAAAAGCTGTCTTCCCCTCGTGGGTGGGAATGGATTGACGCATGTTCATGCAGATATACCTGTGATCCAAACATTTTCCCTAAAATCCCAAGCACCCAGTGATCACATCTAGAGTTTTTGTCTTGTTTTTGTTTTTAAATCACTTTTTATCCATTTCTTTTCCAACTCTTTCTTTAGGTATAAAGATGCAATACCTCCAACAATAGGTTTCCAAGATCATCTTAACCCATCAAAACTCTGCTTGTGACACATTTCTCAAAAACCTGTTTGGGTGGGTGTTACTTGACAACATGTTTCATTTTATCTAGAGATAACACATCTGCATAGTGCTTACACATAAAAAAATGTATATAAGTGTGTGTGTATGTGTACATACATATATACAGAGACAGAGTGGTTCTGAATACCTGGGTCATCACCTAAATTTCTCATTTGTAATATTTGGCTCCCCATGTACTCACAAGCAGAGAAACATACACTTCTGTGTGCATATCCTAGCATGAATGCATGCACGCACAAACACATATATAAATCTCTTTTTGACCCTATCGTGTTCATAGTTTGAAAAGTTTGTTAGAAGAACCAGCCTGGTAATAATTCACTGCACCTCATGTATAATAAGCAGAAATGCACCAGCCTTTATGATGAACTGCCAGGGTAACACAGGGACATCTTGTTTGCATTTCAATGCACCAAGTGTCAGATTCTTATTTCATTACTTGCCAGTACATTAGTGGACAGTTTTTAATTTCTTTTTTTTTTCCCCCCTTTAGCAAAGCTCCATGGAGACCTCTTGCTCTTGCCACTTGCATTGGGAGCAAGGTTGCATTATTTTTAAATGCTATAGTATCTGGGTCTCACTCGCAATATTGCTGAATTAACAAAATAAATAATAGCATACTACCAGCAGTTCTATCTGGCTTTAAAAAAAAAAAAAACACCAAATTTGTCTTGCTTTTATTAAATTCTATAAAAGGAAGATTGGGAGATTTGTGGCATCTTCTTCATATTTTAAATAGGAGAGTGTTCTATGTTGTTAATGTTTTGCTTTGTTTCTCTTTTACCAAGATTCATATTGTTCCTTATGCAAAACAATATATGAAGCCACAAGAAGCTATTCTCAGGGAAAATTTGTTTCTGAATTACCAAACTGAATCTGCGGAACTGTAATCTGCGGGGAGCTGCAGGATGTTTAGGCCTACCATGAAGTTCCTTGGCCTGCCCCACACTGGAAGGCAGCAGATTAAATGTTGATGCCTTATAGACTGAGAGCAGTTTTTTTTTTTAATTCTCAAAGAACTTGAAGTGAATTTTCTTTCTAATATTTCCCATATACATAATCAAATATAATGGATTCCTAAACTTTGGTGGGCATCAGAACCACCCAGAGGGCTTGTTTAAAAACACAAATGACTGGTCCCCACCCCAAGTTTCTCATTCAGTAGATCTGGGATGAGGTCTGGGAATTTGCAGCTCCAGCAAGATCCCAGGTGATGCTGATGATGATGCTGGTTGGGGAATTTGCTCTCAGAGTGGATTCCAAGCCCAGCTCTATCATTTACCTTCTGAGTGGCCTCGGGAATGTTGTTTCACCTTTCTGAGCTTTAGATTCCTCATCAATAAAATGGATTTTTCCCCAGGGTAATCATGAGGAAAAAATGAACCAATATATATTAAGTACCAGGCACATAATAGGCGCTCAATAAATAGTAGTTTTTCCCCTTCCTCTTCTCCTTCTTATAAGAGGAAGGGAAATGAGAGGTCCTATAGTCCAATACTCCACACAGAACAGAGGTCCCTCCTCTAACCTGCCTGTCATAGTCATTCAGTGCCTGTTTGGTCACCTTCAGATGTGGGGAGCTCACTACTTCAGGCAACTCCATCCCTTAGTGGCCAGCTCTCATTTACAGAATGTTATGCTGAGTTGAAACTCCCTGAAGTTCTATGCTACTGCCCTCCAGAGTCACAGAGAATAAATCTTACTTCTTATTTTAAAACTTTTTATTCAAGACATCCCATAGGCTTCTCAATATGGTGAGTAGGCTTCCAGGAAAACAGATCTTGAGCTGCTCAGTACACCTGTTGTGTTTATTAATGGCCTGAATGATGGATTCATTCACTAAACACAGCATGTGAGGAGAACTCTGCTGAAGATGAGGCTGGCAAAACGAACAGAAGCTGGATTATGTCAGCTCAGATAGGCCAGACTAAGAGGTCTAGCCTTTATTCTAGAGGTCCAGGTGGTGGGAAGCCTTTGGCTAGTTTTAAGCCAGAGAGTAAAATGCTCGAATTTGTATTTTGTAAAGATCACACTGACAAGACTTTGAAGAATACATTGGGTATGGTGAGACTGGAGCCACAGAGACCAATTAGAAGACCAGAGAAGAAGAAATAAATAGGTGAGACGTCAAGGAGGCAGAAAGAACAGGATTTGATAATGAATTGCATGTGAGGGACAAAGGAGAAGGAGGTGTCTGGGATAATGTCCAAGGCCCTGGCAGCTGAATAAATGGGGTTTACTTTTACTGAGAAGGGTAATGCTTTAAGTGGATCAGGCTTTCTAGGAAAAAATGAGTCGAATTTGGGCACCTTAAGTTTGAAATACTTCAGGACACCCTGTCGGCAGTTGAATACATAGGTCTGAAACCTCACGGACAAGTTCTGAATGGTAGTCATAGGTGTAGGAATCAATGATTGATAGATAAATTACAGACAAAAGTATACGATTACAGTCAAAATTATAGGAATTATAGGATAGATTACAGTCAAAATTTCACCACTCAGAGTGAAAGAGGAAAGAAGAGGACCAGGGCAAAACTTTAAAAAATAGCAACATGTGAGGGGCAGATGAAACAAAAGGAATCTACCAAGGACAGTCGAAGAGATGAAAAGAGAACAAGAGACAGGAGTAATACAGAAGCCAAAGGAGGAAACTGAAAAGAAAGGCATGGTCAACAGTATCCAGTGCCAGAGAGTGAAAACTTCAGGTAAATACTGAAAGAGACCCATTGGATGTAGTGATCCAGAGGGTATCAGGGTGAAAAATTGTCTGTGCGGTGATGGTGAAGACAAGATGGTCGCAGTCATGTAAGGAAAAATGGATAAAAGAGAAGGAGCATATTATAAAAGTAGACTATCTTCAAAGAGCTTGGAGGGAATGTAGAGAAATGGGTCAAGGTGGTTAGAATGTGTCAAGGAAGGGTATTTGTTTAATATCAGAGAAAAATGAGCATGATTTCCTGTGGGGCAGCAACTAGCAGGCATGGCCAGCACTTCCGCTAAGCAAGCTCACAAACTCAGGTGTGGCTGAAACTCTGTGACTGACAAACATCAGCCACAGCAAAGTCAAGAAGAATAAGGAGATGACTTGGTATGACAAAGGACTGAAACTCGACTTGATGCCCAAAGAAAGTTGATTTGTAAGAAAATGAAAACATTGTTAATTTTCAGAGTATTAACTCCAAACTCAGAGTCTCTGTATCCCCAGAAAAATATAACCATTCCTCCTTAAGGACACTCAAGCCTAGGAAAGGAAGCAGGAAGATGACTCTCACATTAGGTGACTGGCACCTGCCCCATTCTTTTGCCACAAACCGTGCCATAAAGCTGGAAAGCAGCTTCTGTCTCCAGGATTCACTCATGACCCTCTTTACATTTATTCTGTTAGCCCATACCCTACTCTTATCCACCAGCAATCTTTTCCCTGGATCCAGTATCTGTATCTTACCCTCCTCATTTTTTTTCTCCCATTCAGACTCCGTTTTTTAACTCACCTCCTCACTGCTACCTCTGCTGCATCACCAGTTCTGAAAGCATCCATAAGTTCAGCATTCAAACCAATTCCAGATAAAGGACAAACTCCCTGGCCTGCCACCTCTGCAAAATACACCAGCAAGACGAGCTATGGCCCCCATCAAGAGAACTTAAGGGTACATATTGCCTTAATTACACCTCCATCCTATTCCTCTAAAGCTCGGCACAATGCCTTGTACATAATGGATCCTTGATAATTATTTATTGAACTGAAATGTACTTACTGGTCCTCTCCTTTACTATATTTTTCTCCAGTTTCCCAGGACAGAAGTTGTTTTCATCGTCCTGGGATTTCCAGAGCAACCATCTCATGAATAAGGGTCCTAATCAGACCTCCAGTGGGGCAGACACTACTCCAAACGATGTGGCATGCTTTTCCCACCACTCTCCAACAGATTAATTCTCATGCAGGTGCCCAAGACCAACCAGCTAGTAAATGGCAGAGATGGGATTTGAGACCTCCCCATCTGGCCCCAAAGCCTGTGCTCTTTGAGACTTAAACACTGCGCTGTCTTTACTCACCCACGTGAGTGGCACAAGGAGGAGAATGCTGTGCCCCCAAATGTCTCCCCTACTCGGCAGGCATTGTGCCCCATCCCTGAACAAGCTTTTGGGACTGAAGTCATGAAGAGACTTCACTGAACTTCTTAGGGCTGGGACTAGGGTAAGACAAGAGAGGTCTTGTCTGACCCTACACATGTATGACCCTGAGAATGATTGCCTCCTTAAATTTTGTGCCATACAAGTCTCAATCAGTCCCAGCCCTGGCTTCTCTTAAGGATCTCTTTTTGATATCCTTTAAAAATACTATTCACAGATGTATAAAATTATCTCTTTCTTTTTTTTTTTTTTTTAGACAGAGTTTCCCTCTTGTTGCCCCAGCTGGAGTGCAATGGCGCAATCTCAGCTCACTGCAACTTCTGCCTCCCAGGTTCAAGAGATTCCCCTGCTTCAGCCTCCCGAGTAGCTGGGATTACAGGTGCCCACCATCATGCCCAGCTAATTTTTTGTATTTTTAGTAAAGACAGGGTTTCACCATGTTGGCCAGGCACGTCTCGAACTCCTGACCTCAGGTGATCCACCTGTCTCGGCCTCCCAAAGTGCTAGGATTACAGGCGTGGCTGTACTGGGCTGCACCCAGCCAAAATTATCTCATTTCTATAAACTTATTTCAACCTGCTACCAGCCCTGTGTATGTGCATAGAGAGATTCTGGAATGTTGCTTATACTGAGGATGGTTATTTGGGGGTTGGGTATTTGAGGTCTATCCTGGCTTAGGTTCCCTGAGACAAGGATAATGCACAGATGATTTATCCAGGAAGTGTACAGACTAAGGGGAGTAAAACAGAAAAGGAAGAAAAGCCAACATAAGGATACTATCAAGTTGGGCATTACCATGGGCAACTGGTGGGCCATCTGTCCAGGTTCTCCTTAGGAAATAAACAGAAGATATCTCAGAATTATTCCCCTACCCCAAAGATCAACATTGAGAAGTACTTATCCACTGATTTCCAACCCATTGATTGAGTTTGTGCACTCAACCTTCACTTCAAGTTTGCGCATGTGTGAATGTCAAGCAGACTCTCACTGGCATCCCATGCCATGATATCACAGAACCCTCAGGATAAGTAGCTTGAGCCAAGGCACTGCCAATGGAAGGAGTTCAAATGCCTGCACAAAGCAGTTTGCCATAGTAGAGGCTGAAGTAAGAGCAAAACAAAGAGAATATGAAATGTCCAATATGGAGTGGTTTTTTTTTTTACTTTCTTTTATCGTACTATAATTTGCTGAATTTTGGGTAGTAGTCATGCATTACACATATAAACATATTATAGCCAAGATTTTTTTTAAATAAATATCTATTCACAGTGGGGGAATCCTTTGCCAGGAATTACAAAATTCTTTTTTTTTTTTTTTTTACAGATGGGGTCTTGCTATGTTGCCCAGGCTGATCTCAAACTCCTAGCCTCAAGTGATCCTCCTGCTTTGGCCTCTCAAAATGCCTGGATTATAGGTGTGAGTCACCACACCCAGCCTCACTCCACAATTCTTGTTAAGCTAATTCCTACATTGTAACTGACCTGTAGGCCTGAAGAGATGGACCCCAGCCTTACAGATTGGAGGACCTCCTATGGACTTTCATAGGATAGAACTTGGACCTTTGTTCCTTGTATATAAGTGTTCTGCCCCCCAACCCCACTCCACGTCACCTCACACACACACAAGGCCAATTCCCATGGCTTTAAATAGAATTTAAAGCTGCCAACAATTCCTAAATTTTATCTCCAACCCAGATCTCATGTCAAAGCCCCAGATTCTGTATATACAATTGTTTGCCTGACATTTTCACTTGTGTACATCAAAGACATCTCAAAATTAATGTTCAGTAGTAAACTCCTGAGTTTCTTCACAAAATTATTCCACTCTTGACCACTGTCAACGTTACGGTCTAAATTGTGTTCCTCCAAAAATATATACGTTGAAGTCCTAACCTCTAGTACATCAGAGTGTGACCTTATTTGGAGATAGAACTTTTAAAGGAATAATTAAAGTGGGGTCACTAGGGAGGGCCCTAATCCAATATGACTGATGCCCTTACAAGAAAGGGGAAACCTGTGAAGACATGGGGACAAGCTGGCCATTTACAAAGCAAGAGAGAGGCATGGAACAGATTATTCCATTCGGGCCTTCAGCAGGAATCAACCCTGATATCTTAATCTCAGATTTCTCAGAACTGTAAGAGAATTAATTTTTGTTGTTTAAGCCACAAAAACTGTTACAGCAGCCCTAGCAAACTAATACACCATATAAACAATTGGTACCACTCTCCCAACCTCTGGTAGCTAAAAGTCAGAAATCTAAAGTCAGTCCTAAGTTACCTTCTTGCTTCAAACTACAATACATCTCAGTCTGACCACTTCCTCTCCTTCCCTTGCCACTGCCTGGCCCAAGCCACCATATCTATCAGCTGGAACCCTGTCAGCCCCATCTAACAGACAGGCATGGTTCTTATTAGTCCCCTCCAGCATATCGGGTGGGGGGCGATGGTTAGGGGCAGGCGGTGAAGAGGCAGGGGTCACAACTCCTGACAGGTCCTTCCTGTGTCAGCTGCTGTGTTGGCCTCTAACTTCTGACCTACTCTGCTCTATTTAGGCTTATTCTGACGCTCCATACCTTCCTCAGTCTCTCACTGTGGAAACTTCAGATCCAGCCCTCAAGGACTGTGTACTCAGCGTGGCTCTGCCTTGCCTGTCTGCCCACCTGGCTGTCCCCTACTGCCCTAGTCCTGCTCAGACCCTCAGCATCTGAAGGTGTCCAACTCTGCTGCTGCCAGCCCTTCCATTCTGCCTCTACCACCAGATCCCTCCCAGGGTTCCTGGCCCTGTGCCTTCCCCATCAGGTTACAACTGGAATGCAATCCCTAAGCCTGTGCAAGGCACACCCTAGCTGTGATGGTTCCCTAGCACCTACAGGAGAAAGTCCAATCGCCCTCCCCCACAACATGGTACACAATTGCCTGGCCCTGCTTACCTCTCCAGACTTGTCTTTTACATCCCCCTTCCTCTCCTGAACACTCTAGAAATCTACTTGTCCCCCAGACAGGCCAAGCAATTTTATACCTCCATGTTTTGTTCGTGCTGTTCCATCTTCCTCAAGTGCTTTTCCCCAGCTTTTACTCCCAACTGACTTATTCTTTGAGACTCAAATGAGATGGCCACCTCCCTCCATAATCCATTCCTCACCCTTCCACAGCTTCCAGCACAACATACCCCATCCTCTTGCTCATATATTTCTTCTCTCCCTGTACTTCACCCATTATATAATATTTGTTTATTTTTCCATCTTCATCACTAAACTCTGAGCTCTTTGAAAGCACAGACCACCTTTGATTGACCTTTGTACCCTGAGGCCTAGCATAATTGCTCACACACAGTAGGTATCAAATAAGTGTTTGTTGAGCCAAACTGGCCTGATTCGCAGACCCACTGCACCCTGGGTCCGAGGCACCCGCCCACAGCAGGGGAATGTATTTCACCCTCTTCGCAGCAGGGGATCAGATCAGGCTGCTACATTTTCTGAACTGAGTCACATGGTAGAAGCTCTAAATGAAGTACACAGGTAGTGAAGCCTAGATGGCTTTTTAAAGTTTCTCAAGGAAAAGAAAATTGTGAAATAACCCACTGGGGCCACAAAGCAATCTCTCCTAGTCCAGACTTGCGCCCAAAGCCAGCTGCTTGGGTTGGGAGATAACGGGGCCCCACGCTGAGCTGCCACCAGCGGACTCAGAAAAGTAACAAATTGACAACATTCAGGAATAAGATTCCTCATTTCCAATAGTATCATCTATACCCTGTGGCATAAAGCACCTCCTGCCTTATTAACGTCTTTTACATTTTTTAGTGCTGAATCCAAGGTGAAAGGGAGGAGGGGGAGAGGGTACGTCTGTACCAAAGTCCTTTAGGAACCAGGAAAATGCCGTGGCAGAGATGAATTGTAGACCCAGAAATAGCATTTTTTGGATGAAATGTATAATGTTCGCTCTTTTTCAAAAAAATGTTTAATACAGCCCAAATGACATCATATCAGGTCAGACAGAGAAGAGGAAGGAAGAAAAATACTGAGCATGAGAAGAAATTAGTACAGACAGGAGCTATCTAAAATGGATTCCACACTGCACCCACTGAAGATCAGAAAGGAAAATCTTCATCAAAAAAAGACATCCCCCCTTACCACAGTTAAATACAAGCAGGACTCATTTAGGCTTTTAACCTATCTGCTACACTTCAAATACTAACATCAAAACTTGAAGGAAAACAATATTTAGCTAGTCTAATCAGGCTCTCTCCTAGGTATACTTATGAAGTAGGGAAATTTCTTAACATACTCACTAAGTTCGGTATAATTCACCCACACAGAACTCCTCCAAATACCCATCAAAGCTTCCTAGTTGCCCAGAACTTCTGGTTCCCGTTTACCCCATACCCTGAAAACATAAGCGGTCCTAGAGGTCATTGAATTATAGAATTCTGGAGATTAACATGTACACATTAGTATTTTCACGGTTGCAAGCATCTGAAACCCACTCAGTCTAGCCCAAGCAGAGAGAGAAGTTTATTTAAGTCCGCTACAGTGTCTAACAGAACCCAAAGGGAATAATGCAGCCTTTCTCAAGAAAGAACTGAAAAGTCATCATGATTTCAATTCCATCTCTCATTTCTGATCCTCTCTATGCATCTGCTTTACTGTCTGTCTCTGTCGACTGGTCCTCAGCCCATGGAACAGACTGCACACCCCACAGTTCCTGAGGCATGACTTTGCAGCTACACAAGGAAGCTAAATAACTGGTTGTCCCTCAAGTTTAATAGAAAATCCTAGAGGAGGGAATCTGACTGTACCAGCTTGGGTAAAGTATTATCTCTGTCACAATCAACCATTGCTAAGGGGATAGATACATCCTGCAGTGCAGAGTTTGCAAGCAGTTCTCAGGTCAGAGTGTATTCGACTGCTGTCCGAGGTCCTAAACCAACACTGCATGCACCCTAGTACAGTGTTGAGTACTGTGCAACGTCTCCCAGGAAATCTGAACGAAGTGAGGAAGGAGAAGGTGTTGGGAGAAAGAGGTGCAAAGGATAGAGATAAATTGTTAGATAGATAGGAAGCATGAGCATCAAGGGATCGCCAATGAATTGTTTTCAAATAAGCATTTATCAAGAAAGAAACTACAACCGTGGCTGAAATTGTAGACAGCTAAAGAAGGGGGATGCAACACTTGCAGTAAAAAGAAAAAATTCACATGCAAACATATAGGACACCAGAAGGGCAGAGATGACACAGCTAAAATATTCTCATCCACCAAGTTACACTAAAGTGCGTATAATTTTCTTTGTTTTCCTTTTTCTATGCTGATTAAAAATTCTTGGTTTTTATAATGCCGTAGAATTGGCCAGGCGTGGTGGCTCAAGCCTGTAATCCCAGCACTTTGGGAGGCCGAGACGGTCGGATCACGAGGTCAGGAGATCGAGACCATCCTGGCTAACACGGTGAAACCCAGTCTCTACTAAAAAAATACAAAAAAAAAAACACTAGCCGGGCAAGGTGGCGGGCGCCTGTAGTCCCAGCTACTCGGGAGGCTGAGGCAGGAGAATGGCGTAAACCCGGGAGGCAGAGCTTGCAGTGAGCTGAGATCTGGCCACTGCACTCCAGCCTGGGCGACAGAGCGAGACTCCATCTCAAAAAAAAAATAATAATAATAATGCCATAGAATTAATCAATACTGATGTATATCATTGCCCTTTTTCTTTCTCAACTTTATTTTTTATATAATTGACAAATAAAACATATACACATTGTGGAATGGCTAAATGAGTTAATTAACATAGGCATTTCCTCACATATTTATCATTTTGTGGTGATAATACTTAAAACTCACTCTCTTAGCAATTTTCAAGAACACAATATGTTGTTATTAACCATAATCACCATGCTGTATAATAGTTCTCTCAAACTTATTTCTCTTATATCTAACTGAAATTTTGTATCCTTTAATCAACATCTTCCCAACCACTCTCCTCAACCCCTAGGCCCTGGTAACCACCATTCTACCCTCTGCTTCTATGAGTTTAACTTTTTTAGATTCAACATCTAAGTGAGACCATGTAGTATATGTCCTTCTGTATATAGCATTACTCTTAAAGATTCTTCCATATATCTATTTCATTTAATTTTAGGTTGAACCATGTGAAATTACAATTTTCATGGACCAAAACTGCCTAATATCAGCAAATTTCCAAATAATCTTTTTCAAAATAATACATATACATACCTTTTTTTGAGACAGGGTCTTGCTGTGTTGCCCAGGGTGGAGTGCAGTGGCACAATCTTGGCTCAGTGCAGCCTCAACTTCCCAGGCTCAAGCAATTGTCCCACCTCAGTCTCCCAAGTAGCTGGGCTACATGCACATGCCCTCATGCCCAGCTAATTTTCCTATTTTTTTGTAGAGACAGGGTTTCACCATGTTGTCCAGGCTGGTCTCAAACTCCTGAACTCAAGCAATTCATCCACCTTGGCCTACCGAAGTGCTGGGATTACAGATGTGAGCCACTGCTCCTGGCCCATATATATACTTTTAAAAAGAACTACGGACTTAAAATGAAAACGTCAGTCCTTAGGATCACTCCTTCTTTACCCCTGAATCTCCTTCCTCAAAGCCAACCATTTTCAGGGTTATTTTTTAAATTCTGCTTCTGGTTGCATATTTTTAAGCCATATTACTAGAAATCTTAAGTTTTCTGTTTTATACTTTATATATCAACTTCCTCCTGTGGAAGATATGGACCATTTAAATACCATCAAACATACTGGCTAATCTATCAATTTCGGTGGTTTTCTTGGAGACATTCCTAGTGGAGCCTTCCATCCTTCTGTTCAATCTTAACTGGTACTCTCTAGACCTAGTAAGTAGTTGCAATCCTGAAACTTCTCTTCCCATTATCCTGGGAATTCCCTTTGCCTCTCTTCTGTGTTGCCTTTCCCTGCACTGACTTGATGTTCTCTTTCTTGGTTTGCAATCTTATTTTGTGGAGCACACACCCAGCAGCCTTCTGAACATTATGCAAAGAAGATACATGTTTAGGAACTTACACATCTGCAAATTCATTCTACTTTCACACATGATTGATGGTATGGAATTCTAGATTGAAATATATTTTCCTAGAATTTTGAAAGCATTACTCCTTGTCTTCCAGATTCCAGGGTTTCTATTAACAAATTCCATGCTATTCTGACTTCTGGTAAGTTGCATGTAATCTGCTTATTCTCCTTAGAAGAGTGTAGATTCTTCTCTATATTCCTGGTATTTTGAAATTACATGAAGATGAGCTTCATAGTCAAATTATGTTAATTCACTGTGCTGGGCTTTTAAATTCAGAGGTTCCTGTCCTGCAGCATTGGAAATTCCTCCTGTATTATTTCTGTGATTGTTTCCTCTCCTCGGTGTTCTCCTTGAGGCTCCTATTTCTCAATGTTGCCATCCTGAACTGATTCTCCATTTTTGTTTTTCCTGTTTTCCATCTCTTTGGCTTTTTGTTCTATTTTTGAGAGATTATCTTCCACATTATCTTCCTCAATGTTAACTTCCAACTCATTTATTGAATGTATTATTTTATCATATTTTAAATTATCAGGAGCACTTCCATGTGAAATCACCTTTTATCTCTGAAAATACCCATATGATATTACCTCTTATCTCTCTATGAGGATCTCTATAGATTCTATTTTATAGATCATATTTTGTTTTGTTTTATTTCTTCTCCCCTTCTTGTGTTTCCTCAGAGATATTTTGTCTGATTTGCTTGTTTTGTTCACTGTCTTTCCTGTAGGAGATGTTTTTCAAACGCCTGATGATCTTTGGGATTTCTCTGTTTGGGTTTGGGTAGGGTTGTTGTTTTGGTTGTTTGATGGTTGGTTGGTTGGTTGGTTGGTTTGTTGGTTTGTTGGTTGGTTTGGTTTTCTATCTAAAAATGAAGTCTTAAAAGCTGTCTGTGCCTCGGTGGGCCTTATTGGCTGGTGGGCTTCACAGCATGGGATCATGTGGTGACCCAGGCACTTTGTGAGTAACTTTCAAAAATGCATGTCCGAAGGTATAGCCTGTCTTGTATTCCTTGTCTGGAGGGTTTGTATTTTTATTATTTCTTCTGTCATTTCAGTGAGATCTGGTAAGAAGTAGAAATAAGTGCATAGTTCAGTCTACCATCTTCAGTTAGAGGTCTTCTATTGTATTTCTGACAATTAATATTTCTTTCTGGGAAGTTGGGGATTCACGTGTCTTCTATGTCTCCCCAACACTGCTTTTATGCCTACTGGTGAATCAGCCCTCAGAAGTCAAGAATGTCCCCTGATTTTTTAACTCCTTTATCTCCAAAGTTATCTTTACTGGATAGAACCTACTTGGGAGTTCTTACTGATTTCTCTGATTCCTTGAATGCATAGCAAAGTCAGCATATTGGGAATGCACTCAACCACTTCCTTCTTCCTGCTTTGGCCGAAGCATAAGGGGCCTGTTTGCCAGAACCTGCCTGTTACCTGTACACTTGACATAGTTCTTATAGCCCCATCTAGCAGAGCCAGTCTTCCAATGATGACTCTTGTGTCTTTCACTTCAAGACCAACAATTCCAGTGTGACATTGGGGTCTATAGTGCCTTATAAAGCATTTCTTTTACCCACCGAGAACCTAGCACTGACTTCTCTGGGGAGTAGCATGATTTCAGGGGGAAATCATCTGCTTTAAGGCAATTCTGGATTTTCTTCATGTGTGAAATGGGGATAACTCTAGTACAGCAAAATTATATTCCATAGCATTAGTCGATGTGATGCTATATAGGCGCTGTCCTACCCAGGCTCTGCAACTAAAGGGAAAGACATCCTGATGTGGTAACAGTTAACTTTGAGAACAAATGTGCTACATTCTTAATCTTTTAAGGTCAAATGACACTTTCTAGGTGTGAGACAGGAAAAATTTGAAATGGGGATGCCCATAGAGAGAGCAGGTATATCCTTGTACTCCACAGAAAATGGAAGACTTCAAAGCTGGAGGAGAAGGAAGAGAGTTTTGAGAGAAGAAATAAGAATACACTCTGGAGGATCCCAACTCCCTGCCTCTCCCCTCTGGGCCAAGCCCAGGCTGGGCAGAGAGGATCTGAGAGTGAAGGGGACTGGCTGCTCATTCTAGAGTTCTGAGATGAGCCAGCAGCCTTGGAGAGATGACAGTGAAAGGTAATGGGCCTGGATGGAGGAGCCCTAGGATTCTGTGTGAGCCTAAATGGAGAGCAGAAGAAGGTCATTGAGAATGAGCACCCATGAGCCAGCCTGGAGGTAACCATAGCACAAAGCAAGTGAACCTGAGAGCTGAGGCTGGCAATGCTTGCCCAACCAGATCAGACGAAAGTCTCTGCAACTGAACTCAGGGTGTCAGCAGCAACACAAGAGCAAAAGTGGGGCCAAGTCAACAAAGGAAGATTTCCCTGCTCCCAGAATAAGCAGTGTGCCCAGTCTGAGATGGGACAAGAGAGAAAGAGAAGCATCTGCAGCAGATGCTACATTGATGAGACAACCACATGCCAGACACCCGCTACCCCAAGACCACTGGATTCTGAAGATTCCCTTGAATAAAATGCATGTGCATGAGGGGCAGAGACCTTAAAATGGTTACATTTTGAACTAGAAGTACCAAAAAAATGGATATGTTGGGCTAAAAATCTTGAAACATTGCTAGATTACACGTTCTTCTAGAATCAAAAATAAGAATTTGCAAACTGAATTCAATGTCTGAGAAATTTTTAGTTTCATTTCTCCTCATCTGAGTCTTATTGTACTATAGTCATTGTACTTGCTTCACAATTCTTATTGTGATTAAATGAGGCTCCTTCTGTAAGGTCCTTCACCCTGGACTTGGAGCATAGTAAGAACTCACGAATGTTAATAATCCCCACCTACCTTTGTCTACTCCTTCCAGAGTTAATACCTGTGGGCTAGAGCAAGGAAAGTGAAAGAATGCAGGAAACAAACCTCACTCTCAATCTTGGAGCAGTGCTTAATCCCCTGGTAGCCCTAAGGCTGGTGAAGCCTCCCAGACACGGACACCCCACTCTTGTATCTCCTCTCTGTACAGTCAGGCAAGCCTGGCCTCTCACTCTGACACCCACAGGGAGTCCCTTTGTTAATCACACCTTTTGTCTCACTTGGCCCAAAACACCAGCATTTAAGATCACTAAATCACCCTCTCTCTTTCTTTATCCCATGTCAAAGTGAAATTACATTCACTCTGCTATGGATATTAAATAAATAATGTCATTACTCAGACATTGCATGTTCAATTCAGCTCAGCTAAAGAAAGATAATGCAGAAAGACCCCAACAAGGAGACAAAGATCTTTAGATTGAGTCCAGAAAGACAAATTCAAAACCTCTATGGCCAGATTGCGACAGACTTCTCAAGAAGTTTCTTCTACCATCAGTGGGGCTCTAATTTCGTAGCCATGTAACAGGCTGATTCCCTCATTTTATAGGACTTCAGCTGAGTCTGCAATGTGAGGTATCAATTTCTTCCTTCAAGAAAAAGATGAGCTACTAGGCAACAGAAGATGAGATTTTTGGGAAAAAGTTAAAAGAATTTTATAGCCTGTTTGTGCCTTCCATACCACCCATTGACAGCAGGGCCTCCATAAATGCTTATTAAAATTAATATTGTTTGAGCAAGTCAAAGGAGAAGAAAATACTTCTGCAAATCTATGCATAATATAACTCTCTCCTGCACAGAGCCTGGAATGAGGAATATGATGGATGTGATGGAAAGAACATTGTGCAGAGAATAAATAAACTGTTCCAAATGGAATTTGGAATAACATTCCCAGGAGTGGATACGCCTGGGTTTAGGAATCTGACTGTTCATTCACTCCATCTCTATAATTTACCTGAAGCATCCACACACATAATATTATCATCTGGTATAATGATGCTGATTTGGTAAAATCTCATGTCAAACCAGAGCTTGCCCAAGACATCGTGACAAGTGTGTAGTCAGCATCTGCTATCACACATTTCACCTCTATCAAAGGCATTAGCCTCTCTGCCAACTCCAGAACTACCAAGCAGCCTTTTCATAATTGATTTTGATCTGCAATCACTGTTAGAGGGTCTCTTGCATACTTGTGTCAGAGAATCAATAACTATAATAGTAATACATACATATATGACACTTTATAATTTACAAAGGAGTCTTACCAACTTTACTATAATTCTTTCAACATTATAAGAGTAGGTGTCATTATCACTGTTTCACAGGTGAGGAAACTGAGACTCATAGAAAATTAATGACTTGCCCACGATCACAAAGCTAGTAAGTAGTAGAGCTAAGATTTGTACCCAGGTCTCTGGTGTTGTGTCTGTGTTCATTCCAGCAGACCCTGTGTATTATTCGGGGCATAGCGATATTATTCCCAGTCATTCACTTTTGCCCATGACCTTTCCCCACCTCTCAGGCAATAGCTAGGGCAGTCTGGGCTTACTGAATTGGAAAGGAAAGGCATAAAAAATAAAGAACAAAAATGAGTTTCTAGCTTTTAAGTTTTGAAATTTCTGGCAGAGAACACAGCTTAAAAATCTCAAAATTGGCCACCTCCTGGAATTCACATCCTTGCCTGATTCCCTCTCCTGAGTGTAGGTGGACCCTATGACTTGCTTCTAACCAATAGAATACAGCAAAGGTAACAGAGGTACGTGATTATGTGCATGTGATTATGCTACATACAATTATAGCGCCCATCTTGCAAAGAGACACTCTTCCTTGCTGGCTGTAAATAGCCAGCTGCTGTGTGCATTACCTATGGAGAGGACCATGTGGCAAGGAACTGAGAGCAGCCTCCAATGAACAGCCAGCAAGAAACTGAGACTCCCCTCCCAGTCTGGCAGCCTGCAAGGAACTGAATGCTGCTAACAACCATGTGAGCTTGGAAGCAGATTTTTCCCCAGTTGAGCCTCAGATGAGAACTCAGTCCTGGCCAACACCTTGATTGCAGCCTTGCAAAGGACCCAGCTAAGCAGTGGTCAGACTTCACAGAAATCATGAGATAATAAATATATGTTGTTCTAGTTTGTGATAACACAGTTGTAGAGCAATAGAAACTAAGACAGATTTGTTCGGGGATCTGTGGGAGAAGGGATGTTTGTCATTCCCAGGAAAGATCCAGCAAGGTAAGTGAGGTTCCTAAGAGTTTCATAGCCTCAAATATGGTACAGATGTAGTGGAGCAAAATGGTAGCAGGACATGTTTGAGCAAACAGAGCTGGGCATAGCCAACTCTGAGTCTTCCTCAGCCCTCCAGAGGCTCAGGAGTACAGCCAGGGGGCTCAAGGATGTGGCTTAGGAGGACAGAAGATAAGGAGGGTCCCTGTGGTCAAGACAAGAAAGGCACAGACCAATGGCACAGACATCTCAGCAGGTGTCAGTAGGATGGATGCCAGGAACCAAACCAGAGGAAGACAGTTACACATCTCGGATGCCAACAGGGACTTTGCTGTTACCGGACTCCAGGAGCTCTCCACGAAGCTGAGGTAAATTGATGCTGCTCCAGGGAAAGAGTGGGAGTTCAGGGCAGGATCCTGAACAATGGTGTTCAATCTGGAAATGACTGCATTTACCTGGAAGTGATTGCAAGCACATGTTCTGCCATCAGTGGAAGGAGAAGGCAAGTAAACAACCTGCTACTATAGGCTGATAAGTGTTGGACAGCAAGAAACCCAGGCGTCTTGGGAATGTAGGGAGGGATCAGTAAAGTTTTCTTAGAAGAAGTAAAACCTGAGTGGAGGGTTATTTTTGTGTTTTTTTTAGAGACAAGGTCTCACTATGTTGCCCAGACTGCAGTGCAGTGACTATTCACAGGTACAATCATGGCACACTACAGCCAGAGCAGAGTTTTAGAAAATTAGTTATAATGAGATTCAGTCCATATAAATCTGCAAACTTTTATGACCCTATGAGTTTAACTTTTCAAATTCTAAGATTCTTTGTTCCTAGAGTCTGAAGATCAAAGCCTCCTTGCTGACATTGTTATCTACTGGGGCCCTGCTTCGAAGTGGGAGACCACAAACTAATACAGCTAAAATATATCTGAATCAGCCTCCTATTCTTCCTAATTTCCAACATCTCTGTCATCTCTGCCTTCAGGGCTTGCTTTCTTTTTTAATTGTTTTTATTTTTAATAAATGTTCTGCATGCACACAGTTTCAAGAGTCAGATCATTTCATACGACTTCCATGAAAAATAGCAGTTCCATACACTGCCCCATCCCACCCCCAGTTTCACCACCCAGAGGAAACAACTTTCGACTTCTAGAAAATGCTTTGGACTTTTTTGCCCCTATCTATAAGTAATGTGCTGATACTGCTACTTCTTGATTTTTTTAATTGCACTGTCCACTGGCTTCCCAATATGAAAGATGCAACTTTTTCACCATTCTTTGCAACCACACCACACACACCTACTTCCTATCCTGATCCTCCCAATGGAGTTGATTCATAATTTTAGTTAAATTCAAAACATTCAGTGTTTACATTATTATGATTATGTAAATGCTATTCACAACTTACTTGTGAGGCTTGTGAGCTATGATTACTTTACTTTATAATACATTTTGCTTTCCCTTGAGTTTACGCTTGTCTTGGTTTTTCATTTGTTCAGTTTTCTATATCCTTATCATTAATTCAACCTCAAAGTCTTCCCCATATATGTTAATGTCTTCTTACTGTGTTCAAACTCATTCAGCATCTAATCATTTTTACCTTCTTGAATAATTATCTGCTGGTCTTCTGATCCACTGTGGCAATCTGAACTGTTTGCACAGCTGTTGTTTTTGGGTTTCCCTTCACCATCATCCTAGGGATATCTTTGTTTCCTGTTTTAGATCTTCTGTTTCCTGTATCCCAGTTTGTAGTATTATACCCCCTTTCATCATTTTTGTGTGCGTGCGCGCGCGCACACACACACACACACACACACACACACGCACTTCCTGGCTTCAGAGTGCTTTTGCTTCCAAGAGCCAGCACCTACAGCCCTTCAGAAGACTGCTTTCGGCTACTGGAGGTGCTTTGTCTAAAGCCAGAGAACCAAGTGCCCAGGAATTTTTATCTCCCAGCCCCCACCCTCCAGAACATTGACTAATACAATTGATTCTTACACTAGCTTGGGAATATGCAAGCCAGCTCCCTTGCCTCAGGTTGGGACAACTCTGAAGTCATTTATACCACAGAATTCTCCAGGATCAGATAGAAGTCACTCTCCATGAAACGCTGCCTGGAATCACCTTGCTTGGCTTCCTCTCTCTTTTGTCCTGCTTCCTCCACTCCTTTATAGGTCTCTTTAATAAATCACTTGCACAAGAATCAATGTCTCAAAGTCTTCGAGGGAGACCACCTGAGACACATGTCTTTCTTTTGCTCAGTTTAATTTCTTGGTTTGTTGGAACACGTCCTCCAGTAGCTTCCTGAGAAAGGGTGTATGGCATATGAAATTGTTTAGACTTTCTATCCTAGAAAACATCTTATTCTACTGGCACACTTAATTGATAGTTCAGGTTTTGTGACGGTTAGTTTCATGTGTTGGCTTGGCTGAGCTATACTGCCCACTTACTTAAACAAACACAAATCTAGATGTTGCTTTGAAGGTATTTTGTAAACGTGCTTAACATCTACAATCAATTGACTTTAAGCAAAAGAGATTAAGATTACCTTCGGTAATGTGAGTGGACTTCATCAAATCCATTGAAAGGCTTTGAAAGCAAAAACAGATTTCCTGAAAAAGAAGAAATTCTTCCTCAAGACTACAACAATAATTCCTGCCTGCATCTCCAGTCCGCCCTACAGATTTCAGACTTGCCTGCCCCCACAATCATGAGCCAATTCCTTGAAATAAATCTATTTGTATATATTCTACACACATAATGTTACATATACAGTCATCCTCAGTATCCATGCAAGATTGGTTCCAGGACCTCCTAGGATACCAAAATCTGAGAATGCTTAAGTCCCTTATATAAAATGGCATAGTATTTGCTTATAACCTAAGTACATCACCACATAATGACATTTTGGTCAACAATGGACCGCTTATACAAAATATTATAATACCATGTCCTTACTATACCTTTTCTATGTTTATATACACAAATACCACACAAAAAATTAGCTGGGAGTGGTGCCAGGCCCCTGTAATCCCAGCTACTCAGGAGGCTGAGACAGGAGAATCCCTTGAACCTGGGAGGTGAAGGTTGCAGTGAGCCAAGATCGCACCACTGCACTCTAGCCTGGGCAACAAGAGCAGAAGTCCATCTCAAAAAAAAAAACAAAGTTACACAAATACCATTGTGTTATGATTATTTATGGTATTCAGTACAGTAACATACTGTACAGGTTTGTAGCTTAGGAGCAATAGGCTTTACCATAGAGCCTAGTAGTAAACTATACCATCTAGGTTTGTGGAAGTACATTCTGTGATGTTCACACAACAACAAAATGGCCTAGTTATACACTTCTCAGAACATATCCCAAGCTTTAAGCAATGCATGACTGTACTTTAAATCATCTCTAGACTACATATAATGCCTAATGCAATATAAATAGCTGTTATACTGTATTATTTTTAATTTGTATCTTTTCATGGTTGTGAGGGGTTATTTTGGTTTTGGGGAATTTTTTAAACATTTTTGATCCAAGGTTGGTTGAATCTGCAGCTGTAGAACCACAGATACGGAGGCCTGACTGTATATCCCATTGGACATATCTTATTGGTTTCTCTGGAGACCCGTGACTGATAGAGCTGGGCATCAAAGTCATCTCATCTCAATATTTTGATGGTTTATTTTATATCCTACACTAACTTCCAGTGTCACTGTTGAGATTTCCAATACTATTTGATTCCTGACCCTCACAACATAACCTGCTTTTTCTCTCTGAAGGCTTTTGGCATCTTTCCTCATCCCCAGTGTTCTAAAATTTTATAATGTGTCTTAGAGTTGGCTGATTTTCTCTCATTGTGTTTGACACTCAGTGGGACCTTTCAATCTGGATAATCATGTTTTTAATTCTGAAAAATTCTCTTGAGCTATTTATTTAACAATGTATCCTTCTTTGCTATCTCTATCCTCTCTTCCTTTGATTTTTATTATTTGGATGTTGGACCTCCTATACTGGTCCTATAACTTTCTTATATTGTCACTTCAATTTTCTATCACTAGAATTTTTCTTCTACCATTTGAAAGATTTCATCAAATTTTTCTTCTAACCCTTCTATTGAATGTTTACTTTTATCTCACATGTTTTTAAATTCCAACAGTTCTTTGTTTAATAGCAATCCTTTTTTCTGTTGTTGTTTGTTTGCTTCATGACTGATTTTTTTTTTTTTTTTAGGCAAGGTCTTACTCTGTCACTCAGGATGGAGTGCAGTGGCATGATCACAGCTCACTGCAGCCTCCAACGCCTGGGCTCAGGAGATCCTCCTACCTCAGCCTCCCAAATAGCTGAGACTACAAGGGCACACCACTAATTTTTGTATTTTTTGTGGAGATCTCACTATATTGCCCCAGTTGGTCTCAAACTCCTGGCCTTAAGCTAACTTCCTGCCTCAACCTCCCAAAGTGTTGGGATTACAGGCATGGGCCACCATGCCTGGCCTGCAATATCTTCTTTTATCTCTCTGAGAATATTATTGATAGTTGTTTTTCATACTTTTTCCTACTATAGAATTATTTATTTCAAAACGTTTCTATCTGTTTTAGTCTCTCTGTCTTGGCCAATTTTCTGTTGCTTGTAACAGAATACCTGAGACTGAGTAATTTATAAAGAAAAGGCATTTAGGCCAGGCACAGTGGCTCACACCTGTAATCCCAGCACTTTGGGAGGCCGAGGCAGGCGCATCACATGAGACCAGGAGTTCGAGACTAGCCTGGTCAACATGGTGAAACCCCATCCTCACTAAAAATACAAAAATTAGCTGGGTGTGGTGGTGGGCACCTGTAATCCCAACTACTAGGGAGGCTGAGACAGGAGAATCACTTGAACCCAAGAGACAGAGGTGGCAGTGAGCCAAGATCACGTCATTGCACTCCGGCCCGGGGTACAGAGTGAGACTCCATCTCAAAAAAAAAAAAAGGCATTTATTTCTTACAGTTCTGGAGGCTAAGTCCAAGGTCTTTTCTTCTACATCTGGTGAGGACCTTCTTGCTGGTGAGGACACTCCACAGAGTACTGAGGCAGTGCAGGACTTCACATAGCAGGGGAGCTGAGTGTGCTAGCTCAGATCTCTCTTTCTCTTCTCGTAAAGCCACTAATCTTATTCTCATGATAACCCATAAATCCATTAACCCATTTCCATTACTCCACAAATCATGAATGGATTAACCCATTCATGAAGGCAGAGCCCTTGTGACCCAACCATATCTTAAAGGCCCCACGTGTGAGTACTGTCAGATGAGTTTTGGAGGGAACAAACAGTCAAACCATAGCACCCTCTCTTACACGTAAGATGATTTCTTCATAACATGGAGATCCTAGACTATCTGCTTCCAAGAGTGTGACTCTAAAAGTGTCATTGGAAGTGCAAAGCATGTGGCGGGAGTTAATCAACTCTCATCTTCACAGTCAGGTAATCTAGCTAGGCTATTTGTCATCCCACTCTGGGTGTCAGCGTCTTTAAGTCTTTCCTTTCAGCCTGATGAGACTCCTAGGAGACATTTCTTCCTGTCTCCTACGTAGACATGAGGGTTCTGGTATCAGTTGAGTTGCTTCTTGGATTTACCCATTGCTAGGTTAGGATGTAGCTCTTTCAAGTCAGTCAAGGCCATTGCCACTTGCCCACCTGCTTTCCACTCCTGATATTTGGTTGACTTGGTTGATTCCCTTTCTTTGCCTTTGTGAATTTATAAATTTCAAAAACACTTTTATTCATGAGCTCACAAGGAAAAAGCAAGGTGAAATAGGTGTGTTTTCATTCAATCTACCAACTCTATCTGGAAGTCCTCTGAGGCATTTTAATCCTTCAAACTAGACTGTATCTGACTAAGCCTTCCTTCTCTTGAGCCTTCAGAAGCTGGATTAGTTTCCCAGGGCTATCATAACAAAGTACCAAAAACTGGGTGGCTTAAAATAACATAAATGTATTGTCTCACAGTCTGAGGGATTAGAAGTCCAAAACCCAGTGTCAGCAGGTTCAGTTCCTTCTGAAGGCTGTGCGGGGGAGTCTATTCCATGCCTTTCTCCTAGTTTCTGGTGGTTTGCTGGGAACCTTTGGCTTATAGATGCATCACTACAATCTCTGCCTTCATCTTCATATGGTATTCTCCCTGAACCTCTCTCTTCACATCATCTTCCCTCTGTCCTTGTCTGTCTCTGTGTTCACATTTCTCCTTTTTATCAGGACACCAGTCGTATTCAGTTAGGGCCCTGATAATGACCTCATTTTAACTTGATTATCCTATAATGAACCTATTTCCAAATGAGGTCACATTATGAAGTATTGCGGATTGGGACTTCAATGTATCTTTATTGAAGAACACAATTCAACCCATAAAGAAACCAACTTACCTTTCTTTCCTCACATTCAAGATGACTCCCAGTACAGAAGTGCCACCTGCTTACATGTGTCTGCTGTGAAAACCTTAGCCACTGATAAATGTTGTAAATGTTGATCTCTCTAGGAAGTCGACGTATCTGAAAATTGCAGCATTGTATGGAATGGATGGCAAGCAAGTGGGGAGCAGTGCTAACATCGATGGCCTCAGAGGGCCTCTGTCTGGGTTCCTCATATCTGATATGAAGACACTGACTCCCAGAACAGGGAAGGGCTGTAATTCACTACATATTTGTCAGACAAATAAGTCAGTCCATTTACAGTGATAATTGTTGATGTTAGGAACCCTGGTTTGGGGTCAGGAAACTTGACGGTCTGAGTAGCAGCCTCCCTTACCTCAAGTTTGACCTTTCTTGATGTTTCAAAATTCATGTGATTTTTGCATTCTACTTCATAATATATGCTTATTTGTTTTTTTGTTTTTTTTGTTTTTTTTGGTTTTTTGGTTTTTTGTTTTTGAGACGGAGTCTCGCTCTGTCGCCCAGGCTGGAGTGCAGTGGCCAGATCTCAGCTCACTGCAAGCTCCGCCTCCCGGGTTTACGCCATTCTCCTGCCTCAGCCTCCTGAGTAGCTGGGACTACAGGCACCCGCCACCTCGCCCCGCTAGTTTTTTGTATTTTTTTCAGTAGAGGCTGGGTTTTACCGTTTTAGCCAGGATGGTCTCGATCTCCTGACCTCATGATCCGCCCATCTTGGCCTCCCAAAGTGCTGGGATTACAGGCTTGAGCCACCGCACCCGGCCATGCTTATTTGTTTTAATGCTCAAATAAAACTTCAAATAACTTGCCTTAGAGTATCTTTAATTCTCTGGGAGAAGATGCTGTGTTTTCATCCTGAGGCTTTGTGTAAGCCTAACACAGTTTTATAGATATCTTATTTGAGACAGCCCTGGTGAAATGCAGATGAATTAATAGCCTATAAGACTCTCTCCCTCCCACAGTTCTGTAAGAACATACTTTCTAACCAATAGCAAATCCCAAAGAGATTATGAGAGGCACAAGAGGAGCGCAAGAGGAGATTATGAGAGGCACAAGAGGAGCACCTTGTCTTACCATACCACACGGCAACGCAAGACTAAAGAAAGGAAAGCTGGAGCCTCCAAGACAGCCATGAGGAGGAACCAAGCCTAACTTGAACTCTGGTTCACTTGTGCTCCCTGTCCAGAGGTAGAACGATGTAGTGGTGAAAAACGCAGGTTTGGTCCCACAGACCAAGGATGACTCCTGTTTCTGCCACTTCCCAGTCACATGAGCCAGGGCAAACAAATGTTAATTATTCCTTTGGAAATCTAGTTTGGGAGTCAATCTTATCGTTCCCCAGGACTGTGGCTGACTTCTAACTGGACAGAATGCATGAAGCAGCTAAGGATTCTAAAAGTAAAATGCTAGCAAATAGATTGGGGAAGGAAACCGGAACTTGAAGAACTAGCAAAAACGAACAAACAAACAAAGAATGGTGAGTTTCCTGGTTTTATCCCTCAGTACCTCTGAGCCTAGATTCAAAGGAAATCTGAAACCTGAGCTGCACACTAGATAAGGATAGAAAGAACTCCAAGAGAAATGTCTAACTCCAAGCCGAGGCCTAAGAAAGAAAGTCCCTATTGGTCAGAGAGAGTGGGAGAAATACCCTGGGTGGGTTGCTTTTCATTCAGTTTCTAACCCCCAGGCAATAATCTTCCCTTACAACATGAGCAATGGGAGCAGTCACCAGGCAGGCACCTAAACTCCAAGAGTAGGGAAGCCGCCTCTCTGACCACAGAAACTGGGGTCTGCATAGCATGGAGAGAATTCCCATTGCTTTTTTGCTCTATATGGTCGCTCGCCTCATGGCTCTGGATGCAGGCACAGTCGCAGGAAACACATGGCAGAGAGGGAAACTAAAGCCCCAACTTCCTAGCAAGACCAGGAGGGGAAGACCTTGGGAACCGATAAATGTCAGGGACAGAAGACCCAATCCTCAGCTACAGGAACAAGTCCTGATAAGTCTAACTATAGCAATTCACTGAAGTCTCACTGGGCCTAACAGCAATTTCTTTAGGTATGAACAGGGAATGCAGTTCTGGCCAATGAGAAATGAAAGAAAGGCTGCTGGGGTGTGGAGGAGTGGGGCACAAGGCAGATTTAGGTAAATATTTCTTTGCTTTGGAAAGGAGAGGGAAAAAGACAGTCCTGATAGTATGCGTCATGTCTGTGGACTGGAGCCACAGCAGCCATGCTGGGACCACGATCAGAACGAGGAAAGGACCAAGCTGACCCTCTGAAACTGGCAGAATGGAAAAAACAAACAGAACCTGGAGCCACAGAGTTAACCAGCCTGGAGCTGCCCAATCGTGACCTTTTTGTTATGAGAGACAAAATATTTGTTCTGGGTTTTTTTTTTTTTTTTTTTTAGCCAATTGAGGCAGGATTTTCTAGAACTTGCAATCAGAGGTTACCTAAGAATAACACCTACTAAGGTGCGTAGGTACATGTGAGGTAAAAAGGTTGCTTGACGAGGAACACAAGGTCAGATCCTCACCTGCCCAACCCAAACCTGACCTCACTTGATATTGTTTTAGGTTCCGCCTCTGAGCCCGGGAGTGTAGGAAGTCTTTCTCAAGGTTCAGAGGATGCATTCACTTCAGGGGAAAGAACAACGACAGTATCTGGAACAAGGAATGAAGGGGGACCCTCTCTTCCATGACCAACCACAGATATTTGCGGCATCCTTATAATGTCCTCCTGGGCAGGCAACAGGCCCTACCACCGGGGCTGACCCAGGCGCAGAAACTGCGAGGTCAGCTCACTAAGGGAAGCTAGAGACACCCCACGTGCTAAAAAAAAAACAACTTACTACGTGGATTACTCAAGTAATGAGGCTTTACCCACTGTTTCATTTTCATCAAATAGATATTTGATAAATGTATAAATAAATAATTTTATAGGAAAAATAGCCCATGAATTTAAAATTCTCATCTATTTATATCCATCTACACTTTTTCCAGACTCATCAAAGCACAGACACCATTTATATAGTTTTAAGAGTGGTATTTTATTCTGCATTCTGCTTTGCTTTGCATTTAGCATTGTGGTATATACACATTTTTACATATGAGCACAATTCACATATTTTTTCATTTTAGTGGTCACAGAGAATTCTGATACACTATGGTTCACTTAACCATTCCCACTCACTGGGCATTTTGGTCACTTTCCATCTTCCCCTATTCTGAATGTGCTACCTTACATAGCTCTCTATAATGGCTTTTTTTTAATTTAGATTATTACCTTAGGGTATGTTCCCAAAAGTGGGATTATACAGTCCAAGGGGATGAATGTTTTCATATTCCTTATTACAAACTGCCAGCTTGCACTTCCGGAAAATAGTAACAACTTGCAGAAGAGCCAGCCCTGCATGTGGATTTTATGTGCAGATCTAATACAATGGGTTTTATTGATCTTACTTATTTTTATTAATTTAAAGTTGACACCCCATAGCTGTTCAACTTTGTATTTCTTTGTTATCCAGACTGAATATTTTTTCATGTTAATTACTATTTGTAAAAAAAAATAAAGTCTGGGCATGGTGGCTCATGCCTGTAATCTCAGCACTTCGGGAGGCTGAGGCAGGAGGATTGCTTGAGCCCAGGCATTCAAGACCAGCCTGGTCAACATAGTGAGACCCCATCTCTACAAGAAATTTTGAATATTAGCCAAGAATGCTAATGTGGACCCCTGTGGTTCCAGCTACTCTGGAGGCTGAAGCAGAAGGATTACTGAGTCCAAGAGGTCAAGGTTACAGTGAGCTATGATCATGCCACTGCACTCCAGCCTGGGCAACAGACCAAGACCCCATTGGTCAATTAATTAATTAACCAGTTAATTAATTAAAATTTAAAAAGACATTTTAATAGAGCAAATCTATCCATTATGATAATATGATGACACTAATTGTAAAGGTGATACTAATGAAGATATCTTCCTTTCTTTATAGGTAAACAATATCTTCATTTCATTTGATAAATTATCAAGTAGAATTCAGGTCTCTTTATGGTTGATTCCTCATCTATTTTGGACTGTAAGCTTTATTCATAATAATTAAAATAATTTACTAATTTTTATGTCATTTAGTCTCTTTTCTCATGACCAAAAGTCATAACTCTTTCATAATTGATTTGATTCACTTTGTTTCTAATGATATCTTCCATTACTGTTTTTTGTGTTTTTTTGTTTTTTTTTTTTGAGACAGAGTCTTGCTCTGGCGCCCAGGTTGGAGTGCAATGGCACCATCTCGGCTCACTGCAACCTCCGCCTCCCAGGTTCAAACAGTTCTCCTGCCTCAGCCTCCCGAGTAGCTGAGATTACACGCATATGCCACCATACCCAGCTAATTTTGTATTTTTATTAGAGACGGGGTTTCACCGTGTTGGCCAGGATGGTCTCAATCTCCTGACCTCGTGATCTGCCCACCTCGGCCTCCCAAAGTGCTGGGATTACAGGCATGAGCCACTGTGCCCGGCCGATATTTTCTTTTTAATATAAGACTTCCAATAAAAGTCTAGACTCCCAATAAAAGTGTAGACGCTCGGGGGAAGGCTATGCTTTATCATCAATTCCCTGCTACTTAATGCAAGGGCCACCAAGTTGTGAAGTCTTTATCCTCAGCCTCCCATTATTTGAGGAATCAGTCTTCAAACACTGCAATGTTAAGGCCCAAGGCAGGTTCCTAGGTGCTGGTTTTTAGCCATATTACTAAATATTTTTAAGGACCACAAGGAATCTTGCTTGAAGGTAGCATACCAGCTGTCAAGGAAACAACTTATAACAGAGAAAATTAATATTTTTAAGCTAAAAACTCTTTCCCATTGCTTAGGTGAAATTTAATTTTTGAAGCTGGAAAACTGTCACTTTGGCAACCAAGTGGATTTTACTTCCTAGAGTTTAAGCAGGAATTTGTTCTTAGACAGGTCTTCTCTTTCTTCAGGGAGGGCCCACTATGGTGACCTTTTTAGCCATGCAGACAGAGATAAAGCAATTCTTACTCCTTTTTCTGAGAACAACCATGAATCAGTCTATACTTCTGACTGAGATGTTAAGTATTCTGTTCAGTAATGAAAATTTGGTTTCTGTTTCATCAGGATTGTGTCCTTGCAATTAAATTATTTTAAAATACAAATTTAAATTGTCCAGTCCCTGAAAATTATTGCTTGTACATGGGAGATATTTGCTTATTCCCAGTAGATTGCCAGACCAGCCCATGCCAGGTGAAACATGAGGCCTGATTATCTGCTCACGGGGAGGTAAAAGAACCTGGGCTGGGCTTGGCAGGTGCTTCCTGGCCTGGCCAGTCAGGACCTCACACTCAAGGCTCTACTTCTGCTGCCATTGCCACCTCCATCTTGGCAGTCCCAGGACCCTGAAACAGTCCAATCATTAAGAGAACAAGTGTGAGTTTCAACCCCAATCTCACCACCGTACCCCTGTATGACCTTGGGCAACTCACTTTACGTCTCCTGTCTCAGTTTCTCATCTGCAAAATAGGGATGATAATACCTACCAGAAGGATGCTAGGAAAACGTGAGTTTCCTCCCCTGCCCCCACTCTGGGACTTTGCCATCCTATACATGCAAACCGACCTCTAGTCAGTCAAAGTGGCTAATGAGTGGTAGAGAAAACCCCAACCACCCCTCCAATGGATATGCCTGCAGAAGCAGTTCTCTCCAGCAGCCTTCTAGAGGCTAACAAGTGTGGGGAGGGCCTGGCCCCACACCCTGGGTATAAAGATGTGGGCTGGGGATATTGCTGTGTACCTGGATCCCCCAAATTATATGGGAAATCTTCCTTCTGATCCACCCCTCCCCTCAAGGGCACAGAGTTGCAGCTGGTGCCAAGGCTGACCTTAGTCTTCCTCATATCCTGGCCAAGGAAGCATGAAAATGGCTGGAGGGCAAATAGCCTTTGCCCCATGGGCCACCATCACTGAGTTTTCTGTTCAAGCCCTTGCTTAGTTAGCCTTCTTGGGCCAAGACCAACACCCATGGGCTCTGCTCTTCCCCCACATCCCTGGATCATCCCTCTGCTCCTCGAAAGAAATCTCCCTGCTCCCAGAGGCGCCTGCACTCCCCTAACACACACACATACATACACTGTATCTTGCCCACATCCCCTTCACCAGTTCTGTGTGCCACTCCCCAGATTCCTCTCCCAAAGTGTGCTTTGCTTCTAAGGGATCTTACCTTGCAGTCTTCTTTAACCAGAAACAGTGATAGACAGAAGTCCCTAGGAGTTTATGTCCCTGGGGCTGTTCAAAGTTAATGCATCACTGGTGCAAGGCTATGAAAGCCAGCTCCTTTACCTTGATGAAAGACAAAAGAATGCACCAGAGTGCTCCAGTGGCTCCACAGACCAAGGCTGCAACTTCACCTACAATCGCATTCTTCCTCCTCTTTCTTGTCCTGCTTGTCTTTCTCCCTCACTGGCCTCCCCTAGGGGACTTCCTTAGCAAATCTCTTGCACACTCTCTCTCATCTCAGGATCTGCTTCTGGGCAACCTGACCTGAGACATGACACTAGCTTGTCACACTCTGATGAAACAGAGGTCCACTGGTGGAGCCCACTTAACTATGTGTGTGATCTCAGTTGTGTGTAAGCACATGCACATTTGTGTGAAAGGGAGTGTGAGAGCAGGTGTATTGGTGTGTAAGTTTATAAGTGTATAGGTGTGTTGCTTGAGAATGAGTACATGCATATTCTGGGGGACTAGTGTGTTTGTCTGTATGTGTACATGTGTCCAGACGTGTTTAGGCATTTCTGTTTGTAAATGTGGATGTAGGTGAGGGGTGTGTGTGTACTACTATGTGTGCATGGAGGAAGTGGTGGGTGTGTGTGCACATGCACACATGCTTGTGTCTAGCTCCACTACTTGGGGGTCAAGGGCAGAGGTAACTTGAAGCATTATAACATCTCTGCAGTCAGCAGAACGCACAACCTTCTGATAGTCCAGGGAACAGCTGGATCCTGGGTCACATGAAATGACGTTTCCTTATAAACATGGCCCCATTTCTCAGTTAAGCAAACATCAGATCCACTTCCACACTGACACCTAAATGGAAGATTTAAGAAGGAAAGCCTGGGGTAAATGAAACCTGGCCACCTGGACTGAAGGCACCCTCTCCATTTGACTACTTTCGGCACACCTGGGTGCCTGGGAAGTAACACCCTGGCTCCTACACAGAGGACTAGGGATATAATCTTCTACTTAGTTTTATAAACTTAGGCAAGTCGCTTCTCCTCTCTGTGCCTCTACTTTCTCATTTGAAAATGGAGATAATAATAGTATTATTAGGTAATAAGTACATACATACTGCATTTATTTGCTAGGGCTGCCATAACAAAATACCACAAACTGGGTGGCTTAAATGGCAGATTCTTATTGTCTCACAGTGCTGGAGGCTAGAAGTCTGAGACCAAGGCATTGGCAGCGTTGGTTTCTTCTGAGGGCCATGAGGGAAGGATCTGTTTCAGGCCTCTCCTTGGCTTGCAAATGGTCATCTTCTCTCCCCGTCTCTTCACATTGTCTTCTTTGTATGGATATCTGTCTGAATTTTCCTTTTTTATAAAGACACCAGTGATATTGGATCATGGCCCACCCTAATGGCCTCACTTGAACTTGATTACTTCAGTAAAGACCTAGTTTCCAAATAAGGTCACATTCTCAAGTACTGGGGGCTAGGACAGGGACAGGGACACAATCCAACTCTTAACACTTATTTATAGGGTTTTATGGTTACTAAAATGAGTTAGTTTTTGTAAACTGCTTATATCATATACCTGACATATAGTAAGCCCTATAAATATTCTGCTGTGATGGTAACGATGATGATTAATTATATCAACTTCAAAACCTTTGTGTCTTGTACTAAGAATTAAAAATGGCTGCAAAGTGCTTGTAAGACAAAATATAAAAAGCCTTACAATACACAAAAGATGAAAGAAAAGACAAAATCCAATTAGCTGAGTGTGGTGGTGGGCACCTGTAATCCCAGCTGCTTGGGAGGCTGAGGCAGGAGAATCGCTTGAACCCAGGAGCAGAGGTTGCAGTGAGCCAAGATCACACCACTCCACTCCAGCCTGGGCAACAGTGCAAGACTCCGTCTCAAAAAAAAAAAAGAAAAGAAAAGAAAAGACAAAACCCATCTAAAAGCATTTACTCTCTGATTCTTGCAAGACCAATGTCCACCAATTTATGAAGTATTTGAGCTAACAAAGCAAAACTAAACATAGTTCAATTGTTTTAACAAATTGAACAATTATTTTAACAAATGTTGCTGCTGTCACATCTGCAAGGTACAGTTTCCCACAGATATACCACACTGCAGTTCGTGACAAACAAGTGAAACCAACCCATCTGAAAATCATCAGCAAAGAGAGAAAATGGGGCCTTGCCTCAAGGAATCTCTTTTTTTCATTAACTCAGGGCTCTAAGATCACAGAACCCGAGAGAAAGGAGAGGAGATCTTTCAATGCATTGTTGAATTTAAGGCTCAGGGGAGCTTCCAGGATAAATACTAAATTGTGTGTTTATATTGCATGAGCCAATCAGGAAGTCCTGTGTCCGCTGATGGCCAAAAGAAAATGGAAATAACTTCCTCTGGGACCCCTGGTAGGAATGCAAAGGCTAGGTTTGCTGAATGAACCTCACAATTGTGGCATCCAGCGGGAGACCCTGGAACTGAATTCCAGTGTGCTTCATCCCCAGCTCAGCTCCTGATCACTGACCAGCACCTCCAATTTGCCTGCAGACCTGGGGCAGCACATGTACCCATAGGCTGGGCCAAAAGGTCACTGTGGCCTCAGCTTTCAAAGGGTTTGTTGAATATAAATGCAGTTATTTAATGTAATGCAGTTACTACTGTTACTTGGAAATAGGTTAGGACTTGGAAAAATATTGCATCAAATGTATTCAGCTATAAGTAACAGAAAATTTAACTAACAGATTCTAACAAATGCTGGCATTTATTATTTGGTAACAAGAAGACAGGAGAAAGGCGATCTCAGAGTTGGCTTCACAGCCTAATGATGCTTTATTTCCTATCTTTCTATGCTCCTGTCCTCCGCTTGTTGGCTTTTGGTCCTTATGCCTGCAACCTCACAGTTGCAAGACGGCTGTCCCTGATAGCACCACCTCCTCCCTTTGTCTCTTCATCCTGGGGTGGGAGCAGCTTCCTTCGAGTGCTAACTTCTGGGTTGCCTCATGCACCATTTGTCTTCTCAGCTCTTCTATCACCTGCTTAATCAATTTCTTACATTAAATTCCTTCTGCTGCAATAACTGAAGTGGTTTTGTTTTCTCAGTTAATACCTAACGGGCCACATGGCTCAAGCAAGAACAAGCTCATATCCTTAGGGAGCAATGCTTTAAAAGCACAGACCTAAGGGGGATATGAAGATAATTTTTGGTAGAAATTTTTAAAACTCAAAGTATGTAATGAGAAAAAGATATTGAAAATGAGACATAATGATCCTACGAAAAAGCTAGTACCTTTGAGAGGTGAGAAGGTGGAAGACACAGCACCCCTTTAAGTTTGTTCTGTTCAAGGACATCGGCCAAGGGGGCCACGGGGGGACAAGAGCAGCCTATGTTTCACTCTATGCACGCTGCATGAGTCTATTCCCGCAAGGACGGGGTGCCTGTATAGAACTCGCACAAAAGTTACCCAAAGTTTTCTCCAATTCCAATAGACTGGCATTGGCTCTGTATATAGTCACCAAAATTCACCCCAGGCAGTAGGAAAATAAAGGGGAACATGAAGAAAGAGCAATAGAGCATAATATGAAGCCAACCCGGAGGCTTAAGAACTTTGTTAAAGGTTTTTTGGTTCGTTTGTTTGTTTGGGGATTTTTGGGGGGGGTTGTTTGTTTGTTTTGGAGACAGGGTCTTGGTCTGTCACTGAGGCTGGCGTGCAGTGGTGCAATCTTGGCCCGCCGCAACATTCACCTTTCCGGCTAAGGCAATCCTCCCTCCTCAACCTCCCACGCAGCTGGGACTACAGGCATGCCCTGCCATGCCCAGCTAATTTTTGTAGAGACGGGGTTTCACCATGTTGCCCAGGATGGTCTCAAACTCCGTACTCAAGTGATCCACCCACCTCGGCCTCCTAAAGTGCTGGGATTAAAGGCATGAGCCATCACGCCTGGCCTGTTCAACGTTTTTAATGTCCCAAGAACACAGAGGAAGGGACTTTTAAGAAGGAGGCTCCCTGACAAGGAGCATAAAATGTAGCGAGCCCATCCTCTGGAGAAGCAGAGAGAGGCAGTGCCCGCATCAGTCCTGCTGGAAGATGCCTAATTAGAAGGCAATTCCCACACTTTTGACAAGTGACATGTTCCTCATGTGCTCTGGTCTGTATGTGTATGTCCCCCAAAATTCCTATGTTGAAATTCTAACCCCACGGGGATGGTATTAGGAGGTGGACCTCATGGAAGGTGATTAGGTCATGAAGGAGAAGCCCTCACGCATGGAATTAGTGCCCCTATAAAAGAAGTCCAAGGGAGCTCCTTCACCCCTTCCCCATGTGAGGACACAGGGAGAAGCCTCCATCTGTGAATGAGGAAATGGACCCTCACAAGACGCTGCATCTGCCAGGACCTTCATCTTGGACTTCCCAGCCTCCCAAGCCGTGAGAAATATAGTTCTGTTGTTTATAAGCCATCCAGTTTATGGTTTTTGTTACAGCAGCCTGAACAGACGAAGATATCATAGCTGCAGCCTTCTATTCTTTTCTATTCTTTTATCTTTTCTATCATTGGAGAGGGTGGTCATGGGACTTAGAAAGTCAAATGTGACCTCTAATGAGCTCAATAAACCCCCCACACACAAAAAACAGCAAGACTCCAGATTCCCAGATAAACATAAAGTACACAAAGTTATTTCTGAAAGACCTCAGCAGGGAGACCGCTGTGTACTCACAAGCTGGTCTATGCAACTGCCATCAAGCATCAGCCTCTCCTTCTTCTTTATTCCACATCTCATTTGTCCATATCCCCTACCCAAAAAGCCATCTGCAGGAACCTCACCCATTCCAGCCCCTCCAGGGAATGCCTCTATCCATGCCCCAGACATTGATGAGTACTCCCAAAGCCACCATCGTCAGATGCTCCCTCAGTGCTGTGCCCCGTGCAGAAGGGGGAAATGACCTCCAGCTCTGGACCTTGCCTCACCTGACCCCAAAACAGCTTTGACTGTCCCCAGAGTCTCACCAAGCAGCTCCACCAACTCCTAGAACACCCTGCCCTCACTCTTTGGGCCTGAGCAACCTGGAGAAACCTGAGTGCCAGCAGGGACCTCTGTGTCTCCCAGAGCATCCCCCGGCCCCTGCTCATAGGGCCTCGCACCCAGTCCACTCAGCTGAACCTTGAGCAATACCATGGACTCCATTCACCTATTCTCCTCTTCTCCTTTTCTACCCTCTCCTACCATAAAAAAAGAAAAGAAAAGAAAAGAGAAGAAAAAAAATCCCCTCTGCTCTTCCAATTCCAAAGTGAACACTCCCAGATTCTGATATGTCTGACAGAGAGAAGCAGAGAGAACTTATCTACATCGGCAGCCAAAAAAGACCCTCTGGTATACTTGGCAGAAGGAAGGTGGGTCTCACCTTGGCAGGAGAGGGCATAAAAGGAAGGACTGAGCATAATTAAAAGAAATCCTGGCAGAGATGATGACTGCCTCCTGCAAGATCTCCAGGCCCATAGGTGGCACAGCAGCCTTGCCCTGGAACCTTGAGGACTTCATGGCAGGTCTGATGGGGCCTCTGTCGGGAGGACAGGGTGCGCAGATGGCCATCCAGCTCCCTCCCCTCTCTGCTCTCCTCCTTCCTCTCCTTATCCTTTCTATATCCCTTTCTCTTCATCTTCACCTGCCTCTCCCTCCCACTCCCAGCCTCCAGGTTCCAGTTCTTCCTCTCCTTCCCTTCTAGTACCCCTTTCTCTCCAGCACTTTTCCACATGCTGCTGGAGGTGAAAACAGAAAGGTCAGACAGTGGCCCCACCCCTAGGGAGTCAGTGAGAGAAGAAGCAGTGCCTGAGCCAAGCAAAGGAATAGGACTGAGTCAAAAATGGCTTTGACCCCTCCCAAATATTTCTTCTGCAGTCACCTACTAAGGCATTAAGGCACCGTTGGGGGAAGACATTCCTTGAGGAGATCACTCTATGGGGTATTCTGGATCAGTATGGAAGACGAAAGAAGGGTTTTGCAACCTCAGTGACACAACTGAAGTTATCTAATAAAAAATAAGAGAGCAAAGAATTTTCTATGAGGGACTCATCTATTTCTTTTTTAAATATTATAATGTTCTATTTGATTATGTTTTTATAGAAAAGCCTTTTTAAAAGCTTCACATACTTTATTGACAAAAGTCCTGTCAGATACAAGGCCTGAAACTATAAAGAGGACCACAAATACTGTCAACAGGAGCTTAAAAATTCATCTCCGCAAATGAGATAAATTTCAGTTTTATATACAAAGAGAAAAAGCTAGACAGGAGATTACTTCTTTGTAATCGGGAAAAGTCTATCCCAAGAATTCCTGGAGTCGGGCACACAAAAATGTTTCCCTTTTGTAGTCAGGAAAGAAAAAGTCAGGTCTTCTGAGCATATAAAGTCATTTTCTCCCTCATACAAGGTAAGGATTTGGGCTCTTAGGGAAAGCTACGTGTGGCCCAATGGTATCAAATTTCCCACGCTGTCTAAGTGCTGTTGGGATCAACTTTCTAGTTCATCCCAGAATGTTGGATAAAAGAGTTAATATCAAGCCAAGGAAGAGTTAAGAGACTGCCACTGCAGTCTGAGAGTGGTACCAAGGATCGGTGAGCAGAAGCTGCTTGGTTCTATGTTTTCATATTTCTTTAAATCCAAACATAGTCTTTCTAAAACAAATACATTTATAACAGTTAAACCTGTAATGGTTTTTGTTTTAGTAGAGCTTTGAAAACGGAAGCTAAATTCTCTTTCAGCTTCCCACAGCTATAGGAAGCCTAGCTGTCAGCTCCTGTGACCCATGGCGGGTACCTGAACTGAAAGCAGCCTCCTTAAGAGGATGCCTAGAATTGCGTAGCTCACCTAAGAGGTAGCAGCAAATAGCAGAACTCCTACTTAATCAATGCATGGGGTGGGGATCAAGAAAATGACTAATCAGACCAATGACTTAAACAAAGTAAAAGGGAAATGGATAACAGCACACGTTTTCCTGTTGATATCCCATAGCTGCTGGATTAAGAATGATGGACAGGAGAACTACCTTCTGCCAATTAATTCCAGAGCATAATTTGTAGCCTGGGCCCATCCTGGACGATCCTGGGCTGCTAACAAACCATGACACTGCTTTAATTTCTCCTTTGCCCCCACACTTTATTAAAACCTAGAGTGGGTTCCATCAAATATCCCTTCAAGGAAAAAACAGAGAGTGGGAGAGAAATGGAGCAATATTTGTCTCAATGCAATATGAAAGATTAGAGTTTGCTGGATAAAGAGGGAGAAGGGAGGGGGTAGGAATTCTTGTGAAACACACACACGCACAGGGACACACACACACACACACACACAATTTCTCTTTTGCAATGACCTCCTTATGCCCCATCCATCAGCCTGGGGTTGGCTTATTCTAACTAGCAGATTCCTTTATTCTGTATAACAGGCCCATCAGACACAATCTGCATGCCAATTACTGGCACAGACCCCTTGATACCAAAAAATGGAAATTAGCTGTCAAGAAAAGGCTTCAACCGGCCAGGTCTCTTTCTCGCTCTCTATTTCCGGCTCATATACACCCTCACTCTGCTCAGCGCCTAGCTCTCACCAGGGAGTCCCCAGTGGAAAAAGTCATCTAAAAATACAAACATATTTTATTGTTATTAGTATTAGTTGCTGACTTTCTCAGTACAATGTGAAATTCACCAGTGGGCAAAAGCTGCTTAGGGCAGAAATGGGTGAGAGAGGTTGATTTCTGATAATTGCATTTCTTTGGGAGCAGATCAAGGCGTCCCATGAAAGGACATTCAAAGAAATGTGAGGATAAGGGCAAAAGAAAACAGACAAGGAATGAGATTCTGTAACCAAGATAACAATCAGAACTTTCACACTTAGGAATGGGCCTAGGCAGAGTTGAGGGGACAAAGGTGAGACAAGCTCCATGAACAAGCCTGCATTACTGCTTTGCATCCTAATCAGCTTTGATAAAGACAGGCTGCGGCCAACTGGAGGGCTTCCTATGGACATAGAAACAGCATGTTTTCAACCCAACCAAAGCGTGCTATCTGCAAGATTTCTGTCCTGTTGCTCCCAGAATCTCCAAGAGCAAATTTTATTATATAGTTCCTCTTCTCTTTTTTTCCAAAATGAATCACCAAGGGAGGGAGTTTATTTTCCCGTGTCAAAGATCCAGGGTCCATGTTAAATCTCCTGTGCTAGGACAAAGAAATCCATATGAATCACTGTGACTTCAGAGCAGTTCCCCGGAAGATTCAGGACATCACCTTCATTCAGGGTCACACTCAACCCAATGCCCAGGTGGCCTTTGTCCTTAACATTTTTGTAAGGGATATTCCTATACTTTATTTTTTAATTGCTCACAGATAAAAAATTGGAGTTGTATAGATTCATCCAATAACAATTTTTTTCATTAAGTATTTTCATTATCAGATAACTCAAGACTTGCTGAAAATCTAGATTCCTTCACTGGCAACTGAAAAATATTCTTACTTGTAAAGTCTCTTCTTCCCATGCATTCTAAGAGCTAAAATTGTAAGGCAGGCAAATCTGGAGTTTTTTAGATGCACACTTTTCAGAGCATGGTGTGTGTATACAAATAGCTTAATTCACCCAACGTATTTACTGACTACCTACTATGTGCCTGGTACCTACATATGCAACAAAGATAGGTGAATAGAATGAATGAATGCTAGACCCTAAGCTGCAAATAGGTTGCTGAATAAGACAATACCCGGACCTTGAGAAGCTCTGGGTCAGATCTAGCTGAAATCCCTCACCTCTAATTTCTTGTCCCAGTATGTATTTTGTAGTTGGTATTACTCAACAAGTCTCCTTAGCTTCCCCTGGAGGATGATTTACATGTCCCGCCACTCAAATGCTGTTCAAGCTCTTGATTTTGAGTTACTGAATTTCCGAAAAGATATTTATTTTCTCATCACCCCAAACTATTCTTGACATCGAAACAAAAGCTACGTGGTTTAGGGTCTGATGGTGTGTAACACTTCTGACCACGGCCTCCCTTTGTTCCAAGGATGCTTCAGTATGCATTTCTAGTTTCCCTCCAACTTCCTGGGCTGATCCTTCTCATCCTCTTTTTTTTTCTTCTTTTTTTCTTTTCTTTTTTTTTGAGACAGAGTCTCGCTCTGTCACCCAGTCGAGAGTGCAGTGGTGCAATCTCTGCTCACTGCAACCTCCCCGTCCCAGGTTCAAGTGATTCTCCTGCCTCACCCTCCCAAGTAGCTGGGATTATAGGCACGTGCCACCATGCCCAGCTAATTTTTGATTTTTAGTAGAGACAGGGTTTCACCATGTTGGCCAGGCTGGTCTAGAACTCCTGACCTCAGGTGATCTGCCCACCTCAGCCTCCCAAAGTGCTGGGATTACAGGCGTGAGACACTGCGCCCCACCTGATCCTTCTCATCCTCTTTTGAAGATTCTTCGTCCTGTCTTTAACTGTTGGTACTTATCAGTGTCTGTCCTGAGTTCTTCTCACAGACTCAGGTTCTAGAACAACAGAGCAGGCAAGGAGTATCAAAGCTGACTCACTCCCAACTTCCTGGACTGAGCAACTGGGCAAATAAAGATCATTCTAGTTGCCATCTTTGGAGGCAAGGAACAAAAATGCATGCAAGCTAGCTTAAGTGAAAAAGGGGTTTTGTGAGCACACAAAGCCATCTCAGAGAAATGCAGAAATCACTCAGCCTAGAAAAAGACAAAACGAAGGCTGCTCTAAGAAACAGACTCTCAGCTCCCCACCCTTGAGTGGCTCCTCAGCTTCTCTGATTACCTCTGCTCTCTTCTCACCCTCCCAGTAAGCCACCGCTGAGTGTTCCCTCTTCTGTAACTTCATCTGGCCCTTATTGCCACCCCAGACAAAACTCTACCACAGCCTTTCTACTCCAGCACCTACCACGAACTGAAAATTGTCTTGGTCACTTAGGACAGATTCCTCAGAGTGGAGATCTGATCAGCCCAGCGGATCTTTTCTGAGCCAGGTCAGCTCACCCATGATCTCTCCTTAGAAGAGGTACATACAGTGGCACTTACCAGATATGACTAAGAGTAAGGTCACATGGTCTGGTGTCTACTCAGCAGGGCCTGTGAGTGGAGGAAGATTCTCTAAGAAGGGAATGTGAGTGAGGTGGGTATCTCCAAATGTGCCAAATACAGCAGAATTTTTTTGTGTGTGTGAGGCAGAGTCTCGCTCTGTCGCCCAGGCTGGAGTGCAGTGGCGCAATCTCAGCTCACTGCAAGCTCTGCCTCCCGGGTTCACGCCATTCTCCTGCTAATTTTTTCGTATTTTTAGTAGAGACAGGGTTTCACCGTGTTAGCCAGGATGGTCTCGATCTCCTGACCTCGTGATCCACCCACCTCGGCCTCCCAAAGTGCTGGGATTACAGGCGTGAGCCACCATGCCCGGCCTGTGGCAGAATTCTTAAACAGACACACAAACGTATTCTACAAACATTCATTGTGAAAATGATAATACAAGGCAAGTGAAATGGGTTGAGGCTTAAACACCCTAACTTGGAGGGAAAAGAATGAAAAGCACCAGCAGAAGAAGCAGGAGTTCCCATCGTTTTAGATATGACAATTTTGGAAGAAGAGAGTTGTGAAAAGTGTATTAGCTTCCTATTGCTGCTTCCATTGCTGCAAATTACCACAAACTGAGTGGTTTAAAACAATGCAAACTAATTTTCTTACAGTCCTAAAGGTCAGGAGTCTGAAATGGGTCTTATGGGACTAAAAGTAAGGTATCAACAGAGCTGTGTTCTTCTTAGAGGCTCCAGGGGAAAATCAATTTTTGCCTTTTCCAGTATCCAGAGGCTGCCAGCATTCTTTGGCTCACAGCCTCGCATTACCACCACCTCTGCTTCCATCATTCCATCTCCTTCTCTAAAACTCACTCTCCTGTCTCTCCCTTATGAGGAATCTTGTGGTTGCGTTAGGATCACCATCTCAAGGTCCTTAACTTTATCACATCTGCAAAGTCTCTTTTGTCACATAAGGTCATCTATTCACAGGTTCCAGCGGGTTGGGGCATGGTCATCTTTGGTGGATCATTATTCTGTCTTACCACAAGAGCAACAGTATGTTCATACAGGTCAAATGCTGCCACTAGTCTTGAGGAAAAGCCCCTGAGGTCTAGGCATTATAGTCTCATCTGTGTTCTTCAAAAACTTATTTTCATAAAGTAGAAGGGGTGGAAGTTAAATGTCAAGAGATTAGGAATGTACAGATGTTAAAGAAAAGGAGGCAGAAAAGTTGACCACTCTTTGGAAAAGTCCAGCCATGGAAGACGAGGAAAGGCCTGCTATCCAAGGGGTGATCAGGCCACAGAAGAATAAGGAATGACAGAGTCATTGAAATATGAAAGTTGGAGGTGACAAACACCCTGAGCATAGGAGGCAGAAACAGGCCAGGCCTTGAGGGGCTCGGGCTTGAAGGCACCTTGGTAGATATGCCATGAAGGGGCCCCAAGAGGAAGAGGAGTTCAACACGGCTCAGTGTGTCCAGCTGAGGTTAGGTGTTGACTCAACCTGCATGACTTCCCTGAGCAGGCTCAGAGGCCTGGATAAGGAGCAGAGATGGCAAGCGGTGGAGATGGTTGGATTAGAGGCTTGACAGGATGGCTGAATGGAGGCTCTGGGAGGGGAGCAATGCTGAGCTGTTAGACAGAGTGACAGTAGAAAAGCTGAGCTGGCAGAGAAGCCAGGGAAGGCTGGGCAGCAAGAACTGAAGACGGGATGGCAGATAGCAGCCTCGATAAGGAACTAGGTAAGGGTCCCCACGAACACTAGCTCAATGATTGCCTGCGTGGAAGAATGGAGAGCCAATCTATGGTCACAGCACTGCTGGTCCACTGCGTGAGAGGAAGGGTGTGGGGCTGCAGAAGAGGAAGCTGTGACCAGATGAGGGAGGCAGGAGGTAAACAGCATCGCATCCCTGACCACGTCACACCCCTTGGCACAGGGTTGCACAGATGAAAGTTACAGGCTTTTCTTGGACATTCTGTTTGCTTACCGTAGCCTGGTGAGCGCCTAGCCATAAGGAGGGAGAGGACTCAAGGTCATCCTATCAGCTTCAACCTCGTTTTCTGTCACTATTTAGCCCTATAGGGTTTTTTAAGGGGATGAGAGAGATTTTATAAAAACATCTTGAATGGCTAAATTCAAGTAAACCCTAAACATGTGTCTCCACTTGCCAAGAAAATGTTTATCCAGGCTTGTCAGATGGACACTGGCAGACAGCACACTTCTCCCCAAGAGAAAAGAAAGATGTCGCTGAAATTATCTTGGGTTCCACAGGTGACATTAGTACAGTCAGACTGCCGAGCATCAGGTGCCAATTTACATGTTAGCTTCTGTTGTGCTAAGTGGAAACCTTACCCTTGTTATGTCAATTATGTAGGTGAGAAAACTCCCCTGGCCACAGGGCCTGGCACGGGACTACATGTGGGCCCAGGGGCCACTTTATCTACTGTGTAGGTAAATTCTTTGCTGCTTGGCTCTAGAGGAAAATGTATCTTACATAAGGTGCTGCTCCATAGATAAGTCTGTTGTTAATATGCCTCAGACTGCCTTTGCCATGGCTATTATCACGGATACATGCGACGTACATCTTTTTTATCGGTGTGCATTGTACTTGTAGTAAAAAAATAAATAAAAAAGGAAAAGAGACCACAGGATGTCTTCTGTTATTTAAAAAAAGGGGGGGAATATTCACAGATTCAACCCATACTACATATTATCCTTGATGTATAAAACTGGAACATCAACTATGCGTTAGTCAAATGTGTGGGCTTTTCAGAATGGGGTTTTCAATAGTTCCGGATGATTCAGCAGCACTTCCAGGCCATGATGCCTGAGCCAAATGAACTAATAAAATACTGCCTGTTATGATTCTGCCTCATCGTTGCTGTTTTTAAATGTATGGAAGTGGGCGGGCATTTTTGCCCCCCAAAAAAGAAAGAATGATTTATAAGCCCTCTTAGCAGAGGGTAGGGAGGGGGCAAGTGGGGACAGAAAGTGCCATCATCATCCCTGGGCTGTTTCTTCTTTAACATCCAGGAACTGATCAGTCTAGGGAAACCCAGGCAGTCCCACCTCGTGTTTGCTTCAACAGAAGCCTACTGTGCCACAGAGTGAGCCCCAGCTACATTGGTGGGAAAGAGTTCCTGTCCTCCTGTGAAGACCCTCCCCTCCCTGGGGAGTTCAGAGTCATGGGAAACTGTTTTGGAGGTGTTCAGAAAGCAGTGGAACAATACATTGTTTCCCATTTTTCTGGATCCAGGAAGGCAGAAACTTAGATGATGGACAGTGATGAAATCAGTCAGGGCAGCCAGGGTCAGCCCCAGGAGCTCATGGGGCTGAAGAACCCAGGCAAGTTGAGAGCCCCCATCTCTCTGGGCCTCAGTGTCCTCATCTGTGAGAGACCCGGGGTGACTAACCGGAGTGACACCCTGCGCACTCTGATGGTCTGTGCACAACGCACTCTAGTCGGCCCGCTCCACACATTTCAGGGCTTCTTCCTCCTGACAGCAGCTGAGGCGCAGGCCGGGGACCTCACTTGAGCTCTGCCTGAGCCCTCATGCCTGAGAACAGCCCAGACTAGAATTGGTACTGAGAGGAGGGGACCTCACAAGGTGTAGAAAGGCACCTGTCAGGAGGCCACAACAGGCGGGTCTCAGCACAGGGGGAGTAAGCCTCCAAAGGAGTGAGTCCTCAGTCAGGGCTGGCTGGGTTTTGTCCCATCATGTGCCTCAAGAGGGTGCACTTTGACAGCTCCAGTTTCAAACCACACACACTAAGGCTGAGGGAGGACTCGGGTGGGTGCTGCGCTCAGATGCCCCTGGCTCTGTCACCTAGCTATGCGCCCCTCTCCTGGCTTCACTGTGCTTTCACCCTAATGACTGGCATGTTTTTCACTTCTGGACTTCAGACCCTTCACAGGAGGGTCAATTAATGGGTCCTGGACAGGACTGAACACTAGAAAAGAGTCTTGGCCATTCCCCAGAGCTTGAGCTGAACCTCCAGAATTCCCTCTGGCCCATCATCTCTCTGGCCCCTCCTTTCTTCTGATCCCACCCCCCAACTGCCTGTCTGCCAATCCGTGAACCATATGTATGTTGCCTTCTACGTGACAATGGGCACAAAATAGTTAAATCAGGAACCCAATGCCCCCCTCACACACCCTGCTCCTTGCCCTCAACTGCTAGAGCCTGGAGACACATTCATTGGTACCACACAGACAGTGCCGTCAGGCCTGCGTTTTGCCCCAGACCCAGAAAGAAGCCTCTCCTACCCAACATTGTTTGAAGTGCACCAGTCATTATAGATCGTAGCGGCAAAGAACACGGAGCAGGGCAAGGGACCCAACATCAAGACCCCAGAAACAGGCTGAAGGCTCAGGCTCAGGGAGGAGAGGCCAGGGAATGAGAGCGGGTGAGAAAATGAGAGGAGATAGAGCCGGAGAGCCAGAGGGAAAATGAGTACAGGCCACGCAACCCCTCCACCCTCCCATCCCTCCATGCTGGCAATCAGTCTTCCACAGAGCACAAACGCCAGCAATCCCGCGCTCCTTCATTCAAACACCGACGTGATGGGTCGGGCGCAGTGGCTCATGTCTGTAATCCCAGCACTGTGGGAGACCGAGGTGGGCGGATCACCTGAAGTCAGGAGTTCTAGACCAGCCTGGCCAACATAGTGAACCCCCATCTCTACTAAAAATACAAAAATTAGCCAGGCATGGTGGCACATGCTTGTAATCCTAGCTACTCGGGAGCCTGAGGCAAGAGAATCACTTGAACTTGGGAGGTGGAGGTTGCAGTGAGCTGAGATCATGCCACTGCACTCCAGCCTGGGCAACAGAGTGACACTCTGTCTCCAAACAAAAAACAGACATGACTGCCTACTGTGTGCCTCCCCATAAAATCAATGAATGAAAGTCGATATTTAGAGATTTTACTTTGAACATCTGCAAATACAAAGATAATGAGCTAATTATCAAAAATCAAAATAACTAGATACAAAAGGAGTCCAAAATCAAACAAATTACACTGGCTGCCTCTTAGTCCATTGGCTAAGGATAGCAAGTCACCTTGGAGTTCTGGGGGAAACCTTATTAATTATGCAAATTAAGACTATATTTTTTTTGGAGGGGGAGTAGGGGACGGAGTCTCACTATGTCACCCAGGCTGGAGTACAGTAGCAAGATCCTGGCTCACTGCAATCTCCGCCTCACCACTTCAAGGGATTCTCCTGCTTCAGCCTCTCAAGTAGCTGGGACTACAGGCATGTGCCATCATGCCCGGCTAATTTCTGTATTTTTAATAGAGATGAGGTTTCGCCATGTTGGCCAGACTGGTCTCAAACTCCTGACCTCATGCAATCCTCCCGTCTCAGCCTCCCAAAGTGCTGGGATTACAGGCATGAGCCACCACACCTGGCCTATATTATTTTTACATATACTCATAGTGGCAGAGGATGTTAAGGCCCCCAGGGGTATAAGGTGTTTAAAACCTTATTGCTGATGCCCTGGAGGAGTGTATTAGGATTTTGTGGTGCCGTGAAGGCATGCTCCTGCCTGAGGCCCCTACATCTGCAGAACCTGGAAAAGGGTTGGACTGTTTGCGGTGCGAGCTGGGGTCTCTGGGAGCAAAGGGTCTAACACCCAGACTTGGGGCCAAGAAAGTTGTCAGGGAAGACAGGTCTGTGGGCAGGGAAGCCTAATTGAGGGTGTGGACTCGAGCTGTAACCAAATATCTGAGGTCTGGGGCCTGAGGGTTTGTGAGGGAAGAACTGGACCTAGCAGGGCCCTTGGCTAGAGCCTGCGCCTGGTTCTGAGGGTAACAGCTGAGCAGATGAGAATAAACTGAGTCAATAACTTTAATGCAAGCGTGAGAATTCACACTGCAGAGGGCAAGCATCTATCTGTCCGGGACCAGACGCTGACAGGATGCGCTGTGGCAGTGATCACAGCTTGGTGTCCAGAGGTAACCAGAGGTAAACCCTCTGTCATGGCAGAACAGTGTATTGAGGCTCGATTCTCATGGCCCTGGCAGTAGGAGCTCTTCAGGACTCATGCAAGTGAGTAGAAACACTAAACCAAGAGGATAGAATTTTTATTCCAAACTGAAGGTGTAGTTTAAAAAAAAAATCTTGAAACAAAAAAGAAAACAACATTCCAGTCTAAACTAGAATGAGCAATGGGAGAGTTTGGCAGAACCTCCGGGAAGACAGGAAAGGCTATTCTGTTAACAACCCTCTCTAGGGTGTCTACCAGCAACGCCCCTCAACTGCCCACAGAGGACTCTCCAATGAGATCTCATTCCAGTGCCCGCCCAGTCTTCCTTTCCTCTTTGGTCATCTTTGTAAAGCCCGGGAGTGACAAGCTCCTCCACATAAAGAGTCCAGAAGAGCAGCCCTATGGCCATCTCATCAAGGGGTGGCTCTGCCTGGGAGCGCACTCCCTTCCACCACAGGACTGAGGACAAATGCTAATCCGCCCAACCACTGGCCTCCCTTGCACCTCCGGGAAAAGGACCAATCCACTGTTGCTGAGAATAGACAGAGATGCCTGGCCCTCCCATGACAGTCCTAGGTTCCTGGCCGTCCCCATCTCTCCCCTCACCCCTCTTTGTCCCTAGGAAGCGACATCCCTGTTGCGCCCGGCCTCGCAATCCACATAGGAATCCATATCCACAGCCTGGCAAGCGAGCATCACTCGGCCTGCATTACTCTCCATAATAATCTCATATATCAAAGCTGGGAGAGATTCCGGCTCTGCCTATCAGCGACTCCGTTCGACGCTGAATATCATTATCAGAAGCCCCTCGCTCCCTCGGCTTCGTATGCAAACTTCTGAGCTCCCATGAGTCCTTCCCGAAGAAAGTGCCCTGCACGACGGACATTTGTTATTTTGCCGGAGAGGACGCTAAGGCTCCGCGGGGACCCAACCAAATCAACCGTAGCCAGCAGTTGGCCAACCAAGACCTACATTGACACCTAGTGGCGTTTCCGGGAACTACAGCTGGCTCCAGAGGGCTCTGCCGAAGCCACGTTCCGAGAAGCCGAACAATACCACTGACGCTGCTGTCTGCAAGTATCCGGGAAGAGGACGGAGTGGGAAACAAATTTTTGCTTTCACCAGATCTTTGGTGATAAACAAACCAACAATTCGTGTTCAAATATCTTAACTTAGCAAAGAGAAGGAGAAATTGAAATCATAGCTCTTTCATCCATCTCAGGATAAAGACAGGTCGTGAAGAAAAGGAAAAGAGCTAGAATAGCGTAGATATACAAAATATATAGATACACAAATTTTTCAAGCAGTGTAGGGTGTACATAATATAACTTTTTTATTGTTCCATTATACAATTTTACCTTTATTTGGAATCTGGCAGAAAATTAGTCATGGTCATTTCTGGGTAAATTCAGGCGTTTTATATTTAACTTTAACAAGTGTTCTTTTCCTTACGCTGGCTCCTAAACTTAGAGATCTACCTTACATCTCAGTCTCAGGGAGAGGTGTCTGCTCCCCAGACCTCCAAGTGGAAGTTTGTCACTGACACTCCTGCACCTGAGTCCCCAAACTTTATCTGGAGAATTCGATAATATTCTCCCATACTTTTTTATGTCTAATCCCCAGAGGAAGACACAGGGATATCCTTTCTTGGAAACCATGACTGCTTTTCTCATTACTTCCTCCCCTTTTCACCTCTTCCCTCAACTCAGCTTTATCTAATCTGGGGTTGGGAAGAGGGGAAAAAAAACTGATTGAGCCAATATACAATTTGCTCAGTTTTTTTCTATCTTACATCTGGGTTGAGAACTTTTATTTTAAAACTCAAGAATTTGACATATTCTTCACTGATTCCACTGTGACAGCTTCCATAACCAGTGGATGTCTTGTATCTACTTCCCCAAATGGTGGTTGGAGGAGGAATCCAGAGAAAAGGGAGTGTGGAATGGGGGAACCATAACTGGTGAAACCTCACATATTATCCTAGCTGTAAGAGACAGAGGATGTGAAGGACACAAACCGAATATTAACAGAGTTCACATCCAGGGCATAAGGCCAAAAGAAGGGAGACGCTTTTGGTTTTACATCTTTCCGTATTACTTAAATTGTTTTTACAATAAACATGTATTTTTTTGGAAATGAATTTAATTAGTCTAAAGATTTGAGGTTAAGACTGAAGGCAATGGCTAACATCTGTAATCCTAGTACTTTGGAAGGCTGAGGCAGGAGGATTGCTTGAGACCCGGAGTTTGATACCAGCCTGGGCAATATAGTGAGATCCCACCTCTACAATAAATTTAAAAATTAGACAGGCATGGTGGTGCGCACCTGTAGTCCCAGCTACCTGGAGGCTGAGCTGGGAGGTCAAGGCTGAAGTGAGCCGTGATTGTGCCACTATACTTCAGCCTTCAGCCTGACAGATCAAGACCTTGTCTCAGAAAAGGAATATATATATAGATATATTAGAGGTTGGGAGATTAGCCACACCTTATTTTCCCTCCTCTTCTTGCAATCATAGCCTGTGAAAGCTGTGCCACAGAACAGCAAGTAGAGTGTGTCCGAGAAGACAAGGCACTGCTGTCTCCACACTCATCACCCTGTCGCCATCATTGCCTCTTCTAGAAGACTGGAGTCAGCAGGGCCTCAGTCACGGAGCCAGGTTCCAGTGCTTGGCAAATCCTGAAATAAGTGCCTGCCGTGTGCTGTGCCATGTGTCTGAGCCCTAAATAACAAGTGTCTTGTGATCATCCGAAGCTGCCTGAGGACCAGAAGCAGCAGAGTCTTGTCTTTCTTTTGTTTTTAATTTAATGGAAGAAAAGGTCAGCTAAATAACCTTAATGGAGAAAGAAGGAAATAGTAGAAATTTGTGGAGACTCCAATCATATGTCGTCTACTCTCCTACCCTGGGCCCAACGTAAGTCAGGAGACACTCAGAGCCAGCTATTTCCCTTGGTGGGAATGTGATCAGGTATGACATGGGCTCACAGCCACACTGAGGCTGGATCTCTTTTTTCTGCTCCCTCTGAGTCATGGTAGCGTTCAGAAGGGATTATTTCGGTATTTTATTACTTTACTTACTTTACCCCATCACAATCAGTGCACTTTCCTGAACTGGAATTTTATTTTGATTATGGAAATTTTCAGCCATTACCTCTGCAAACATTTCATTTTCATTCCCCTGGTTCTCACTATTTTTCTTATTCAGAAACTCTTCTTGGATGTGTGTCAGAATTCCTCAGTCTATCTCCCATGGCTCTCAACTTCTTATTCATATTTTCCATTTCTTCGTCTTTTGATGCTATGTTATATGTACATTTTCTCTCTCTCTCTCTCTCTCTCTCTCTCTTTCTCTCTCTCTCTCTTTCTCTCTCTCTCTCTCTCTTTGAACCAGGGCTGGGCGCGATGGCTCATGTCTGTGGTCCCAGCACTTTGGGAGGCTGAGGCAGG